>NC_081186.1:28242287-28438138 GCF_029867415.1 Vicia villosa | reverse complement strand
CAACAAGGCCCTGCACATCTCTATCGAATGCAACGGCATCACTCTGTCTCATGTGCTAATAGACAATGGTTCCTCTCTAAACGTGTTACCAAAGGTAATACTGGAAAAACTTGACTTCAAAGGAGTTGTGCTACAACCAAGTGATGTGGTTGTAAGAGCCTTCGATGGGTCAACAAGAACGGTGTACGGAGAAGTTAAGCTCCCAATCAGAGTGGGCTCTCAAACTTTCGATGTTATCTTTTCCGTAATAGACGTTCTTCCAACATACTCCTGTTTACTAGGACGCCCTTGGATACATGGGGCAAACGCTGTAACTTCTACCCTGCATCAGAAGTTAAAATACCCAGTAAAAGGAAAGGTTGTCACAGTCTATGGCGAAGAAGAATATATGGTCAGTCACTTGAGCAACGACAAGTATGTTGAGATGGAGGGCGAATCCATCGAAACTCCGTATCAAGCTTTTGAGGTTGTATCTCCAGATATCTCTACCACCAAGCATATTCCTGCTACTCCAGCTACAACTATGGCTTCTCTCAAAGATGCCAAAGCCATGATTGAACAGGGTGATCGCACAGTATGGGGACAACTCCCTAATATACCCTACAAGTCCGACAAGCTAGGTCTGGGCTATAATGGTGAAAATCAAAAGAATGATCAAAATCCTCGCTCTGAAGGGTTAATATCACACTTCGCCAGCCAAGAAGTAAACGCCATTGATGATGAAGGGACATACTTGAACCACATCATTCAGCCATATCCAGACGAAATTCCACCCATTACCATGGGAATGTGGGATGCTGTGGGAGGACCAAATGACGGTTACAACTACCAGTATATCACACCTCAGAATTCTTACATTGCTCTGGAAGATCTTACTCCAACAGAAGAGGGTAATCAAAATGACGGAAGTATCACAAGTCCCGTCACTCAGCAATATCAAAATCCACCCAAAGAAGTATGGGACACGCTAGGAGAACCCAGCGGCAAATACGACTATATGGTGAAATATTCCGCTCCTCCGAGCTTTTCAACTCCCATCAAAGACATTGTCCCGACTGGATGGGACGAACAGTACGACGACAACTTCGCTCTTGAAGAAGCCAGGAAGATGCCAAACAACGAAGGTTATTTTCTGTCACAGTACACTCCTTATCAGGATGCACAAGTCTCTATTCAAAACATCATTCCTACTGCATGGGACGGCCTTATCGAGCATCTCGCTCAGCCAATGGAGGGACCTCCACCTGGATTCTCATATCCAACAAATCATCCAACTTATCCTGAGGAATTACCTACGCATTTTCCCACTAGCGGAATCAATGCTACGGAAGACGAAAAGAACAACTGCAACTGGAACAGCTGGGTGCTCCCTGCTAACAACGGTGGATTGAACAACTGGAAAGCAGAGGATGTGATCTCCTTTGATCAGGAGTAAATGCCATTTCCTGTTTTCTTTGTGTATATTGTGCAAAGATAAAAGTGGTTCCTGGACAATCGAACCATGAGCTTGAAAGCCGTGTGCCTTGGCACAACGGTCCTTCTATAAAAAGGGTTTGTCATATCATGATTATGTGCATTCAATAAAATCATGGGATGCTTGCATGTTCAAAATTTTGTGATCCTTTTTCTTTCTTTATTCGCTTTCAAATAGCTATGTTTTTCTCTTCATACACACTCACATATCTACCATGCAGATTCACATACACGCTGGATCCAGTCAATAACGACTCTGCTATTGCCCGTCATGACTTTGAAAATCCGATCTACCAAACTGAGGACGAAAGTGAGGAAGATTGTGAAGTGCCAAGAGAAATTGCAAGACTTCTAGAACAAGAAGAAAAAGCCATACAGCCTCATGAGGAGCCGATTGAGGTCATCAACTTGGGCAGTGACGAAGAAAAGAAAGAGGTCAGAATTGGGGCTGACTTAGAAAACAGTGTCAAGCAAAGACTGATTCAATTGTTGCAAGACTACGCCGAGATATTCGCCTGGTCTTATCAAGATATGCCTGGCCTTGACACGGACATTGTAGTTCATCGCCTGCCAATCAAAGAAGGAAGCACTCCGGTCAAACAGAGACTGCGAAGGAGTAAGCCTGATATGTCAAAAAAGATCAAAGACGAGGTTGAAAAACAATTCAATGCCGGATTCCTAAAAGTTGTAAGTTATCCTCCTTGGATAGCTAACATCGTGCCTGTACCCAAAAAAGACGGGAAAGTCAGAATGTGTGTAGACTACAGAGATCTGAACCGGGCAAGCCCTAAAGATGATTTCCCTTTACCGCACATCGATGTACTAGTTGACAATACCGCACAATGCAAGGTATTCTCCTTTATGGATGGATTCTCAGGGTACAATCAAATCAAGATGGCACCCGAAGACATGGAAAAAACAACCTTCACAACTCCCTGGGGAACCTTTTGTTACAAAGTAATGCCCTTTGGTCTAAAAAATGCTGGAGCTACCTACCAACGAGCAATGGTAACACTATTTCATGATATGATTCATCAGGAAATAGAGGTGTATGTCGATGACATGATCGCAAAATCCAACACCGAAGAAGAACATTTGAGTCATTTACACAAGCTGTTTGACAGACTCAAGAAATACAGATTGCGACTGAACCCGAACAAGTGTACCTTTGGAGTAAGATCCGGTAAACTCTTAGGTTTCATCGTCAGCAGTAAAGGTATTGAGGTTGATCCTGCCAAGGTCAAAGCCATTCAAGAAATGCCTATACCCCGTACCGAGAAACAAGTCAGAGGATTCTTGGGACGTCTAAACTACATAGCCAGATTCATTGCCCATATGACTCCTACTTGTGTGCCAATCTTCAAATTACTGAAGAAAGATCAAGTGGACAGATGGAATGACAAATGCCAGTTAGCCTTTGATAAAATCAAAGAATACCTTCAAAAACCGCCAATCTTGTTACCTCCTGTGGAAGGCAGACCTCTGATAATGTACCTAACTGTGTTAGAAGATTCAATGGGGTGTGTACTCGGACAACATGACGATTCCGGTCGAAAGGAGCACGCAATCTACTATCTTAGCAAAAAGTTTACCGATTGTGAAACAAGATACTCACTACTCGAAAAAACTTGCTGTGCCTTAGCATGGGCGGCTCGCCGACTAAGACAGTATATGCTAAATCACACCACTTTCCTGATCTCCAAGATGGATCCAATCAAATACGTGTTCGAAAAACCTGCTCTCTCTGGAAGGATTGCAAGATGGCAAATGATCCTAACAGAATATGACATTCAATACACTTCGCAAAAAGCAATCAAAGGAAGTGTGGTAGCTGATCATTTAGCTCATCAAGCAGTAGATGATTATCAGGCATTGAACTTTGACTTCCCAGACGAAGACATTATGCTAATCAATGACTACAAACAACCAGGATCCCGATGGACTATGGTTTTTGACGGAGCTTCTAATGCTCTCGGCAATGGCATCGGAGCTGTGATCATTTCCCCCACAGGAGGTCATACACCCTTCACCGCCAGATTGTGTTTCAATTGCACCAACAATATAGCCGAATACGAAGCATGCATTCTGGGTCTCAAAGCTGCAATTGATCTAAAAATCAAATTCCTTGAAGTCTACGGAGACTCGGCCTTGGTAATCTACCAAGTCAAAGGGGAATGGGACACAAAGCACCCAAATCTAATTCCATACAAAGAACATGTGTTGAGTTTGATTCCTTACTTCGAGGAGATCACTTTCGAACACATCCCACGCGAAGAAAATCAACTAGCTGATGCCTTAGCTACCATGTCATCCATGTTCAAAGTCAATTGGGACGACGAAGCTCCTATGATCACCATTTACAGGCAAGACGAACCAGCCTATTGCAATGAGATCGATACCAAACAAATGGAAGACAAATCATGGTTCCATGAAATACAAAGGTATCTCGAAACCCAGGAGTACCCTGAAGGGGCATCTATTAACGACAGAAAGTTTCTAAGGAGATTTGCCTCCAAATTCTTCCTAAGCAATGGAACTTTGTACAAACGCAACCATGACTCGACTTTACTTCGTTGCGTAAACAAGAAGGAAGCAGAACAAATCATGGAAGACATACACAATGGTACCTTCGGTACTCATTCCAACGGACATACAATGGCTAAAAAGATCCTAAGAGCAGGCTACTACTGGTCTACCATGGAGACAGATTGCCATCATCATTCCAAAACTTGTCACAAATGCCAGATATATGCCGACAAAGTGCATGTACCTCCAGTTCCATTAAACGTTCTGACGGCTCCTTGGCCTTTCGCAATGTGGGGTATTGATATGATTGGAGAAATCAAACCTACTGCTTCCAACGGACATCGCTTCATCCTGGTCGCTATTGACTACTTCACAAAGTGGGTAGAGGCAGCTTCATATGCTTCTGTCACCAAGAATGTGGTAGCCAGGTTTATCAAGCACAATCTCATTTGTCGGTACGGCATCCCCGAAAGGATCATCACTGACAATGGCACGAATCTAAACAACAAAATGATTACTGAACTCTGCACGCAGTTCCAGATCAAACATCATAATTCTTCTCCATATCGACCAAAGATGAACGGCGCTGTCGAAGCCGCCAACAAAAACATCAAGAAAATCATACAAAAGATGACAGTAACCTACAAAGACTGGCATGAGATGTTACCTTTTGCTCTTCATGGTTATCGCACATCTGCGCGTACTTCAACAGGGGCAACTCCATTCTCGTTAGTCTACGGTATGGAAGCAGTTCTCCCAATCGAAATCCAGATTCCTTCCTTAAGGATCATGAAAGAAGCCGATCTAGACGAAGACGATTGGATTCAAACTCGATTCGACCAAATACACTTGATCGATGAGAAAAGACTTGCAGCTATCTGTCATGGCCAGCTATACCAAAAGCGCATGATCAAAGCATTCAACAAGAAAGTCAAAAGTCAAGCATACCAAACTGGTGGCTTGGTTATCAAACGCATCATCTTACCACAAGGTGATCCCAGAGGCAAATGGACCCCCACCTACGAGGGACCATTCATAATCAAGAAAATATTCTCCGGCGGTGCCATGTTGCTTACCACCATGGATGGCGAGGATTTCCCACACCCTGTGAATGCGGACATAGTCAAAAAGTACTTTGCTTAAAAAAAAAAAAATATAGCTCGCTAAGTTGAAAACCTGAAAGGGCAACTTAGGCAAAAATGAGCGTCTCGGTGGATTGAAAACCCGAAAGGGCGATCCAGGCAAAAATTAGAGACAAAACAAATACAATCCCGGTAGGCTGAAAACCTGAAAGGGCAGCCTAGGCAAAAATTAGGGAATAAAGCATACAACTATGTCCCGCTCAGCTGCCTACTCACCGACAAGGTTCAACACCTCAAAGACACCGATCAGTCCAATCACTTTCTTCCAACAAGTGAGGGATGAGATGCTCGAAGACAGATTGGCAATAGCAGAATTGAAACTTGACTGGATCGTTCTCACATAGCTATTTCTTTTCATAAATACTTTTCAAAACTTTCTGACAATTTCCTACTTCTAGGATTGTTGTCTCCCTATACTAATCCGCCTATCACGGCACCTTTTCAAAAATCAATGCAGCTTATAACTAACATTTTCATTTTTTCTGTTTTGAATACGCGAGCATCCCAATGATATTTTGAATGAACATATGCATTTGAATATGATTGATGTTTACCAGGAAAAACAGGAATAGCATTCCGGACATGTCCCAATTATTTGGACATTATCCTAAACCAGCATCAGAAGGAAGTTTCCCCAATGGAGACACATTCCTCAACAAATCCCTCAAAAAGATTTTTCTTTCGAAAGAAGTCTTATTCCCCAGCAGGGTTGTTCCAGATTACTGTCTTCAGAAGGTGTGATCTCCGCACCCAAACTTGGTCAGATAGTGCATCGGAGGATTATGCATCTTCCTCATTCCCACTCCAAAGGGCGTCACAGTCCGAACTCTCAAAACTACTGTTCATCCCCGAGCAGTAATCAAAGATCCTTCAATAGAACATCCTGGTTCTCAAAGAATTTCCCCAACCCAGGGTACTCAAGCGAGACAGAAGATCATCAACAACCACGATGCCTTCACTTCCAAATGGCTAGCAGGGATTTATTTTCCCAATCACAATGCCTTCATTTCTTGACGACTAAGCTGGGATTTATTTTCCCAATCAGGAGCTTGACACGCTCTAAGCTGCATAAACCATGCATCACATTCACACTCATATTCACATTCACAATCATGCATCATACGCATATTCATACACAACATAACTTGCATATTTCTCCTCTAGCTCGAGGATCTCATATCATACATGCATCATAGACATCGCATATTATTAACTTGATTTTTCAGGTAGACAGATGTCTTCAGCAAAGATGTTCTCACTCACATGCAGTGTTCATCCTGAATCTTATTCAGACAAGCAGTCCTTTCAGATACAATCAAACCAAAGATTCACTCTGAAGAACTCTCATTCTCAACTCATTTATCATCTAACATTGCTAGTCTAAGGCGATACCTCAGACGGTTCCAGAACGATCTAGCATTACAGATCTAAGGCGAAACCTCAGACGGTTCCAGAACGATCTAGCATTACAGATCTAGGGCGAAACCTCAGACGGTTCCAGAACGATCTAGCATTACAGATCTAAGGCGAAACCTCAGACGGTTCCAGAACGATCTAGCATTACAGATCTAGGGCGAAACCTCAGACGGTTCCAGGACGATCTAGCATTTCAGATCTAAGGCGATACCTCCGACGGTTCCAGAACGATCTAGCATTTCAGATCTAAGGCGAAACCTCAGACGGTTCCAGAACGATCTAACATTGCAGATCTAAAGTGATACCTCAAATGGTTCCACAATGATCAACTTTCAAATCCTTCATCAAGATATAATCAACAGATTCATTCTGATGAACAAATCATCAACACATTGTCCAGGTGGCATCCGAAAGCCCATCTCAGGTAATGTTTCAATCTGCCAACAACATTTCACAGACAACATTCAAATGCAACTTCCAACATCTCTGCTGATCAAGGTAAGTGCAAATTTTCAGGGCATCTATTTATTCAATCATCTTCAACCCTCAGATTTCAGACAATCTCTTCAGGTTTAAGAAGATTGAATAGGGGCAACTGTTATACCCCAAAATTTGCCCACATCTTTTTTAAGAAAACTTCAATCTGAAAATTAAGAGTTTCATATAAACATGGATTTTTATTTCAAATATCCTAAACATATGAAGTGCTTAAATTTCAGAATTTCTCTTACACAGTAACTTGGCTAACAGTGGAATTTATTCTTACGCAAACGCCAAATGCTGTTCATTACACCACAAATACTATTTATTTATTTTACAGATAAATAGTACTAACACAGTTCATGCAGGGTTAAATCTTTTTTGCAGGCGCAAAAGCAGGAAACTCACACTGTACTGGTAACAATTGTTTTTGGTTTCCCACTAACTTTTGTACTATATTCCATTATTTTCAAAATCTTTTCAAATCTCTCCTTTCAAATTCAAATCTCAACTTTATTCTCCATCTCTCTTTTTCCAACAATACCTTACACTTTCTTTCAAATCTCACTTCCACTCAAATTTCCATTTGTACGGAATCACATCATTCCCCAACGTCTCTATCATCTTTCCATTCTATAAATACCTCTCATCCTTTTCACAAATCTCACATCAAATTCTAAATCATCTTTCAAATTTCTACTTCATCATCCATTTTCTTTCTTCTTTCCTAGCAAGAATGGCAAAATGGATAGAGACACTGTTTCTTACAGTCATCACCATTGCTACGGTGATCGCAACTTTCTTCTGCCTGCACAGTCCTGAGGAGTGTGGACCTGCAATGGTTATGCTCCCAATCATCTACATGTTATTGTTCATAGCATGGGTCATTAATCGTCATTCTTAAAATTTGCCGTATTTCTTATTTCTTAAATGTACCGTTTATTCGTCGTACTGTTCAATATAGTATGTGATATTTGTACTGTCAGTATTAAATGTTGTGCTATTTGTCATAATATTGCTTAATTACTAAGATAATATTTTGTGTGTTTCTGCCAGTCAAATATTTCTATTTCTGTGCATTTAACAATTTTCAGGTTATTATCGGTAATTTTGCCCGCATACCGTAAATATCAGTTATTTATTATGTTTCTGTTTTCTAACAAGTCATGTAAATAAATTTTCATGCTTCACACAAAACAAAGACAAAAATAACAACAAAAAAAAAAAGAAAAGAAAATTAACTTTGACAGTTGACTTTTTCACTTTAACTGCTGCTTCAGTACACGAACAGTCGGTTGACAGACAAACTGCAGACAGTACAATTCACAGTGATTTGTACAATCAATCAAATCAATCATTCACAATTCAAATTTCCAAGATTTTTGTGTTAGAAGTCTTCTGAATATCACATGATTAGCAGAAACTCAACACTGCACAAAAATCAGGTACGCTTAACTGCCTCCTATACAGACAGTCCCTAATCAGGGTTTTTCTTGTTTTAACAGGAGCAACAAGTTTTGAGAGCTCAAATGGATTTCATATACATCCATACATCTCAAAGTACCATCATACAAATTTTCAAACTTCAATTCACTCAGACGCACCGTCAGCAGCTCAAACAGTCAACAGACGACCCGTTTGACCAAAAAAGTCAACTGACAGTCAAAAATGAAATTTTTTGTCAAAGTCCATATTTTGTCAAAGGATTCAACATTTGATCATTGGATGATCACAATTCATCAAGGAAAGATCAAAAATCAACAAAACCCTAAGATTCAAAATTAGGGTTTTTGCCTGAAAAGTCAACTCAACTTTGACTGATCATAACTCTCTCATCCTTCATCCAAAAAATGTCAACCAAAGCTCATTTTGAAGGAAATTCAATTATCTTTCAAATGCAATTGATCCCATGGTCATAGCATTCACCATTTGAAAAATATGGCCAAAGACATTACAGGTCATTTTCAAAGTCAACAAAAAGACACTTTTTTCAAATGGACACACAAGGAGAACCAAAAATCATTTTGATATGAGACCAAAGACATTGGTTAGAGGACTCTTTGAGGTTTCCAAAAAGTGCAAGATCTCCTTCATATGACAAAAATTGAAGGATTTACACCTTGTTGAAGTTGGCTAAATTTTGGGAAAATGCATGAAATCAACATTGCTCAAAAATGTTTTTTTTCCAAAAGATGCCAAGTTTTTATGGTCCAAACATCTTTGCCATGATACTATGGGCCTCCCACGACCAAGACAAAGCCCACATCTATATTATCCATTTTTGACATGATTTTATCTTATTTTAAGATTAAAATCAAAAGAAAATTGCATGGATAATTGGTGACTTGGTCTCCAAGTATGACTCACCTCCAAAATCTTCAATTTTCTGCAGAAGATTGATGCCCAAGACAAGAGCATTGAATGGAGTCAAGGCTTGGTCAAAAATTCAAAGTTTTTTAATATTAAAGAACCAAACTTTCAACAAAGACAACTATAGCTTCTTGCTTCACTTCCAAGCAGCCTTTTGGCTATAAAAGGAGTAGCATACTTCAGCAACAGAGAGAGACACGAATTGAGGGCAAGAGCATAGCTATCATTATCATAAAATTCTCCAAAAAATACATACACTTTGTAATTTTCAAATTCTATATTCCAAGCAATATTAATACAAACAAAGCTTTCCAATCATCTTCTCAAATCATATAGAGTAAGATTGAACTCCTAACATAGTCCCATGAGAGTCGTATAGTGAGCATAGTGTTCTTCATGTACATATGCACTTGACTTTCGTTTTCTTATATGCAATCAATTTCCATGTAAACTAACCACCCTAATATGTTCATAAGGTCCTATAGGAGTGATCTGGGCTTTAACATGAGAGTTACCACGTGAGAATCACCTCATGCCATTAACAAATACATATAAGTGTTCAAACTTTGATATCTTCGAATCCCTAGCTACAGACCTCAAACCACAAAACTAATGCTATATTTGGACTCAGGGCATCCTAATTAGGGGATCTGGGTCACTTTCATTCATTCTTAACGTTTGTTTTTTGCAGGTTGTGAAGTTACCAAAAGCTGCATTTTTATTGTTAAAATAGGGGAGGTTAAAAACCCCCGCTATTTGAGTCCAAAAACCAGACTTCTGGAGGTTGAAGACGACCACGCGTCCCAGCGTGGTTCGTCAGCCCAGCCTTGACTTTTCTGCATGCATGCGTGGCTCATCCCACGCTTCTCATTCGCTGGTCAGCCAGCGTGGGTCCCAGGGTGGACTTTGAAAGTTCCATTAATCACACGCACTGATTACCATGTTATTATGATGCAACCTCAAGATCTGAGCCCTTGAATCACTTCAACCTTTAATCCAACGCATCAGACACGCATGCACACCATGGAGCCTCAGCTCCTCACCACACTGAATCAGTATCCTTTCTATTTTTATTTTATTTTCTATTTTATTTTAATTTCTTTGTTAAATTAATTAAAAATAGTTTTAAAATTCAAAAAATCCCACAAAAAATATTTTAAACTTCTAAAATAATATATTATTTTATGAAACAAAAATATTTTATTTTTCTTCAAAATTTCAATATTTTTTATAATTAATTAGTATGTATTTGTATATTTGCTTATTAATTATTTTAATTAGTCAAAAAATCATAAAAAAATTGTTCTTTGTGTTAAATATTGTTTATATATCATAAACTAATTTTGTACATATTTAGGATAATTTTATCATTAAGTTTTAATTATTTGTGTAATTATTTGCATAATTATGTTTTGATTAACTTAAAAAATTCAAAAACAATTTCAAAAATCCCAAAAAAAATTAGTTTTGTTCTAAAATCAATTAACAAACATTTTGTACATATTTTTAAACTTATTTGCTAGGTTTAATCATATTTCCATCTTTTCTCTATTTTAAATTAATTAATAATGCATTAATTATATTTAAAATAAATCACAAAAATACAAAAATATGCCTTTTATTTCTTGCAATTTAAAATTCCTAGATAAATGTATAGGATGTCAAATTCATGTAAATAGGCTAGTTTACATTTCCCGCACAATCGATGTAATAGCGTAGATTTACTTTCTGCACTTTACATTTCCGCATTTTAATTTCCAGCACCCATATAAACTGCGTGTATGTCAAAGATAAAACTGAACCGTCAGATCACTAACTTCAAAGATAAATATCTGAATTCAATCACAATCACATTTGCACCTCCTAGGGTAATCCCTTTTCACTCTTTTCAAAATCAAAGTTACATTTCTACTGTTTCGAGTACAAAATCGAACCTTTTGTTTATATCCGACGAATGGATAGATTTTTAAAGGGAACAAGGATAAAGACCTCCTAACTCAGGGTAGACCTCCTAGTTTGCTTGCTAAAAAAATCAAAACAAACAAAATTCTCATACACTGTTGTTTTTCAAAACAAATTTTCCAAAAGACAATATTTTGTATACATCCAAACACGGATCATTACAAAATTAACGTTCTTTTCAAAACATCTTTCGAAAGATAAACAAGCATTTGTATATATCCGCACAAGGATCATTACAAATTCTATTTGCAAAGGTATTTCAAAAACACAGGTAAAAGCATTCCGAATTAATTGAAAAGTAAAGCAAATGAGCTAAGCAAACTAAAGAGCCCATGGATAACCATGGATACAAAGGGTGCTAACACCTTCCCTTTGTATAACCTACCCCCTTACCCAGAATCTCTCAAAGGTCTTTTTTCTGTTTCTTTTATAAACCTTTCCTTCATTGGATAAAATAAAAGGTCGGTGGCGACTCTGTAAACTTTTTCAAAAGTGACGCGAAAGCGTCCGATCGACAAAAAAAGGAGTCAGTTCACGTATCCCACCCACGGGAGGGGTATGGCCCGAAAGGACGGTCCACAGACTTCGACTGGCTTTTGCCCTTCTTCTTGTCAAACTTACTATCCTTTCATAATATTTTTCTTTTAACGGCCAAACCTAAAGGATAGAAAAACACTTTGAAAAGGGGGGGGGGGGTTTGAATAAGTGTAGCTTTAAAACTCTTAAGATAAAAAAAATTTGCACCATGATTTTTATCCTGGTTCGTTGTTAACTAAACTACTCCAGTCCACCCCCTTGGAGTGATTTACCTCACCTGAGGATTTAATCAACTAATCACACAAGATTACAATGGTTTTCCACTTAGATAACCTCTAAGTCTGTCTTCTAGAGTATTCTGATCACAACCTGATCACTCTAGGAACACAATGCTTAGATACCCTCTAAGACTTTCTAGAGAATCCGATCACAACTTGATCTCCTCTAGTTCTTACAAATGAATGTAAACTAATTCTTATAAGAGTTACAATGCTTCTTAATAAGCTATTATCACAACTGTGATTTTTCTCTTAAGTTTAAGCTTAATCTCACTAAGATATTACAACAGTAATGAAGTGAGGTTGAAGATGAAGTTTGAGAGCTTTTAGAATTTGACAGTGTTTCTGTATGTTTGCGCAAAAGTGTTGTATTCAGCTTCTCATCAGAACTTCTATTTATAGGCGTTTGAGAAGATGACCGTTGGGAGCATTTAATGCGTTGCATGATCCGTACAACATTGCATTTAATGTTTCACTCTTTTGTCAACTACCTCGAGCCTTGCTTTTCCTGCTGTAACTGACGATGCCTTTAATAGCTTCTAACGTTCCTTTTGTGAGTCAGCGTAGCCTGCCATCTTGTACTTGCTTCTGATCTGATGTTTGTGTAAACAACGTTTGAATATCATCAAAGTCAAACAGCTTGGTGCAGAGCATCTTCTTGTCTTCTGACCTTGAAGTGCTTCTAGCGTGATACCATGAGGACTTCAGTGCTTCTGCTTCTGATCTCAAGTTCTTCTGATGCTTCAATAGACCATGATCTGATTCTGCTTGACCATCTTTTGATGTCTTGCGAGAGCATGTTCTGATGTTGCATACTTTAACCTTCTGAGTCAGTGCTTCTTGCGCTGAATTTGTGCATACTCTTTATATATTTCCTGAAATGGAAATTGCATAGGATTAGAGTACCACATTATCTCAAGCAAAATTCATATACATTGTTATCATCAAAACTAAGAATATTGATCAGAACAAATCTTGTTCTAACAATCTCCCCCTTTTTGATGATGGCAAAAACATATATAAATGATATGAATTTGCAATCAGAAAATCAGACGGCTAAAGACAATTACACAGTTATAGCATAAGCATATAAACATAGTGTGTGAATATGTCTCCCCCTGAGATTAACAATCTCCCCCAGAGATAAATAATCTCCCCCTAAAATAAATACCGGAAGAAATTTATAAATAAAGGACTTCCCTGAGTATTTTCCATTTCAGTTGAGACGATCACATAAGCTTAGAACTTCAAAACATTCAGAGCTTCTACTTCTTGCTTCCATAGGACAACTTCAGAGCTTTGAATTTCTTCTTGAATCATTGCATGCTAGATTGTATCAGAACATTGTTGAATGTACCAGAGCATCATCAGAGCATCATCAGAGCATCTCTACATCCTAAAATGTTTCAGAACAAGCTAAACGACAAAAGTCAGAGCATGAATGAATCGGAATAGAAAATATGTATCAGAGCATATAGTATGTGTCAGAGCATAAAACAAATTGTATCAGAACACATAAAAATGTATCAGAACATAAAATATGTATCAGAGCACATAGAAAAAAAATGTATCAGAACATATAAGGAGTAAGAATGTGTTAGAGCATATTCTATCACAAGAATATCAGAACATTCTTCCTTCTTGCTTCTGATCTTGAAGCTTCACAGCACTCAGCTTGCTTCAATTTCCATGAGCTTGTTTCTATATAGAATTGCTTTTCCCCATGTCTTTGCTTCTCATGTTGAGCTTTTTAGAGTTTCTTCAATCCTGCAAAAAAAACTCAAAGACATAGAACTTGCAAATTCTGTTAGAAATGTGGAGACTTACTCCCAGCAACTGATAATATAAATCAGATCATTTATCACACTTTCTCCCCCTTTTTGTCATAACATCAAAAAGCATAAAAGATTCAGATGAAAAACAAACAATATGAGAGAAAAGAAGATAATTTTCATTGATTTCATCAGAAGATTATCAGAAGATACAAAAAGAGATGCAAGAAGACAGATGCAAGAACAAGGACACAACTAAGACACAAAAGACTACGACTAGCCTAGCTTAGACATAATCTTGGCCAGCATGTCGTGCATCTCAGCAGTGCTTTCATTTTGCTTCTTCATGAAGTCTCTGAATTCTTCACGTGCTTGATCATGCTTATCCAGGCGAGAAGCAAGAACTTCTTGATTCTGTTGAAGAGCCTTGATAGCGTTCACCAGAGCGGAGGGTTCAGCAGAAGAAGATGTACTACTATCATTCAAAAGGATGGAATTACTAGCAATAGCATCTAAAGTGAGAATATCATCTTTAGCAGGATGATTCTCAGCATCTTCCATCTCAACATCCGAGTCTGACTCAGAAACAACTTCAGCATATTCTGGATCAGGGATCTCAGAATCTTCATTCTCCAAAGCTTGAAGAATCTCAGCAAGATTCTTTGGAGGAACGGGAGCAACAACTTCTGAAGGGTAGACAACTTCAGGAATGACCAAATCTGGTGCTTCCTTAGAAGGATTCATTCTTAGCCAGTTGAATAACCATTGGAAGTCTCCAGTCAGAACCGGATATTGAGGCTTCCAAACAACCATAGTCAGACATGGCTCATCTTCCAACTCATCAGTGAACTTCTTCTCCTCAAGAGCTCTACAGTTTCTGATGGGATGATAGTACTTGCCATCATCAAGATCCAAGTAGAAACCAGAAGATCCAGATGCTTCAGCAACTCATCTCCTCTGGATTTTCAGTGCATCATTCCAAAACTCCCTTCTAAAGCAATTCCATAAGCCTCGAGTAGCAACATGATCCAGCTGGGAGTCATGAGCAGCTCTCAGAATTTCCATCCTATTTTTGAACTTTAAGCTGAACAGAGCAAAATCAATAGGAATGGTGGGTTCAGGAGGGTTAAAGGTGAAGCAGTAGTCAGGGTAAAGAAGAGAATAAGGGTTGGATTCTCTGTTAGGTAAGGAAAGGGTTAAAGACAGTGGAGATTCTGTGGTGAGGGTAGATGAAGAGGGGATATCAGAAGGTGTTGGGGGACAAACGTTTAGTGGTTGGGGATTAAGAATAACAGGAGAGGGAGGTGGTTGGATACTGTTTGGGATGGTGAGAGTATTTTGAGGTTCAGGAGAAGGAGGCTTTAGCTTAGAGGAACTGCCACCTCTTAAAGCACGGAAAGAATCCCTGATGCGCTTCTGTTGGAATTATTTAGAATTTACTTTGTAAGGATCAAAGGAGATCTTCTGCTTCTTAGCTTGCTTAGCTTCTTCTTCTGAAGCTTTTCTCTTCATTCTTGCTTCTTTCTTCTTTTGTTCCTTCTGCTGCAGCTCAGCCAGAGAAGGAAGCACTCTTCCTCAAATCCATTCAGGATCAACAGAAGATTGAGCTAATACAGAAGTGTTCAAATAACGCTTAACAGCCTTGTTAAGCTCTTCTTTGAACAAGGAAGCAAAGCCTTCAACAGGAACCCTTATGGTCAGAATATCTGGAAATATTCTTGGAACAGAAGTTACCTTCTCAATTAGACGCATCCTTTGTAGATCAAAGCCATTCATAACATGTCCTTGAATGACACTAAAGAACCTGGACGTTCCAATAGTTCTTAGAGGTTCCAACATGTCACTTTCTATCAGAATGTCTAAAATCATTCTGGCGAAGGGAACAACATTCTTCTTGAGGTCTGGAAACTTCTTGCGTTCTTCATCTCGTGACTCTTCAATATATGTCTTCAAATTCTGAAAAAGAATGTTTGAGATGTTGACTTCAATTCCTCTTCCAATGTAGAAGAGAGCATACTTATGATCCGGATTGATGTAAGTTGAGGTAAAAGATCTCTTTCTATGATAGAGAGATCCTAGAATAATCTCAGCCCAAACTTTGTAGAACGGCTTCAACAACCCAGTTTGATGAGAAGAAATACCACAAGCATTAGATATTTGTCTCTCAACTGTTGTCCAACAAACTCTACCAGGAAGAGCAACTGTACTTCCTTCTTCATCATCCAGATTATACAACTTTATAATTAACTTCTCAGTCATCACAACTTCATGCCCTAACACGAAGGAGATGATTGCAGTTGGGGTAACCGTTGCATGAGCCCATAAATCTGTTACTAAAGCAGGATAAATTGGTCCAACCAATCTATCAAGGTAGTTTGACCAGCCTTGTGCCATTGTCTCAGCATCAATGTTGAAACCATGTAATCTTAGATTTTCAAAGTCTACTGAAGATTCACACAGAACTTCCAGTCCAGTTGAAGGAATAGAACAAGTCTTCAAAGGGACATAACCAAACTTGCGGTGAACAAGATGAGCAGAAGACATTTCTTCTTTGCTAGCGGAACTTGATGAAGAAATCATGGAGATATACTGAAGATTCGGTTACGAACTAGGGTTTATGCAGAAAAAGAAAGAGGGAGATGAATGAAGAGAGAGAATGTAAAAAGACTGAAATGAATGGGAGATGAGTATATAAAGGGACAGATTTGAAATGAAATGCAATATGTGTTTGAATGAATATGATTACAGAAAACATGGAATCAAATGCATTTAATGAGAGATGACGTTAGGAGAGATAAAGGGAAAATTGAAATGATTTGCACAGTTACCTAGGGCGACGTCTCCTCAACTGTACGCATGCTTGTCCAAAAAGAGTAAACACGTGTTCATTTTCTGGAAAGCTGGTGACAGCTGTTTTGCTTTAAAGGAACTTCTGAATCAACTTAGATAATGAAACGTCAGAGATGACTGAATCAGAACTTCTAATTGATCACCATCAGAACTTCTTATAAGAAGATAAAACAGGGTCATTTCAGAACTAATCCATACATCAGAACTTCTCATCTTCTCATTCTGGGCATAAATCCATACTGATATTCTTCAGAATGAACTTAAACCTATCTTCAGCAAGGGGTTTTGTAAAGATATCAGCCCATTGATGGTCTGTATCCACAGAGTTTAAAGAAAGAACACCCTTCTGAACATAGTCCCTAATGAAATGATGTTTAATCTCAATATGTTTAGCTTTGGAATGTAAGATTGGATTCTTAGATAAACATATAGCAGAAGTATTATCACAGAAGATAGGAATGTTACTCTCATATATCTGATAATCTTCTAACTGACTTTTCATCCAGAGCATCTGTGTGCTACAACCAGCAGCAGCCACATATTCTGCTTCTGTTGTTGAGAGGGCAATGGTAGCTTGCTTCTTGCTGTACCAGGAGATCAGGTGACTTCCAAGAAATTGACAACTTCCAGAAGTGCTTTTCCTTTCAACTCTATCTCCAGCATAGTCAGCATCACAAAATCCTACTAAGTTGTACTCTTTAGATCTTCTGTAGACTAAACCAACATTAGTAGTACCTTTCAGATACCTCAGAGTTCTCTTAACAGCTGCCAAGTGAGATTCTCTAGGATCTGATTGGAATCTTGCACACAAACAAACACTGAATAAAATGTTAGGTCAAGAAGCAGTTAAATATAGAAGAGATCCAATCATACCTCTGTACAACTTCTGATCTACCTTCTTACTTACCTCATCCTTACCTAGGACACACGTTGGATGCATAGGTGTTTTGGCTTCTTTGCTTTAAGAATGATTAAACTTCTTCAGAAGTTCTTCCACATACTTTGTTTGATGAACATATGTTCGATCAGAAGTTTGATTGATTTGAATCCCAAGGAAGTACTTGAGTTCTCCCATCATACTCATCTCGAACTCAGCCTGCATAGACTTAGCAAACTCCTTTCCAAGTGTAGCATTAGATGTTCCAAAGATAATATCATCAACATAAATTTGAAAAATTAAAATATCTTTCTTAAATGTCTTACAGAAGAGAGTAGTATCCACTTGTCCTCTAGTGAAACCATTGTTCAGAAGGAAAGAACTTAATCTTTCATACCAAGCTCTAGGAGCTTGCTTCAATCCATACAATGATTTCTTTAATTTGAAAACATGTTCTGGGGACTTAGAGTCTTCAAAACCAGGAGGTTGGTGGACATAGACTTCCTCATCTATGTAACCATTTAAGAAGGCACTCTTAACATCCATTTGATATAGAGTGATGTTGTGTTGAGTGGCAAAAGAAATCAATAAACGAATAGATTCTAACCTGGCCACTGGTGCAAAGGTTTCTGTATAGTCAATACCTTCTTGCTGACTATAACCCTGAGCCACCAGTCTGCTTTATTTCTTACCACTTCTCCCTTTTTGCTTAGCTTGTTTCTGAAGACCCACTTTGTACCAATGATGTTAAATCCTTTTGGTCTAGGAACAAGATCCCATACATCATTCCTTGTAAACTGATTTAGTTCCTCTTGCATGGCAATTATCACGTCTGCATCTTCTAGAGCTTGATCAACAGAAGTTGGCTCGATCAAAAAAACAAGACCTAATTGACATTCTGCATTGTTCTTAAGGAATGCTCTTGTTCTGATAGGATCATCCTTCTTTCCAAGAATGACATCTTCTGAGTGAGTAGAGGTGAGTCTAGAAGATCTTCGGACTGTTGGCTCTTCAGAAATTCTGAGATTCTCTAAAGACGCAGCAACTTGATCTTCTGATCCTTTGCTTCTGAGATTTTCAGCTTCTGATACTCTGCTTCTTGGTTCTTCAGCTTCTAATATATCAATATCTAAATCTGCAAAATTCTCAAACTGCTTTGGCTTTTCAAGACCAAGCTTATCATCAAATCTGATATTGATTGATTCTTCAACAACCAATGTTTCAGTATTGTATACTATGTAGCCTTTAGAGCGTTCGGAATATCCAAGAAGGAAACATTTCTGTGCCTTAGAATCAAACTTACCAAGATGATCTTTAGTATTCAGAATGAAACAAACACATCCAAAAGGATGAAAATATGAAATGTTCGGCTTTCTGTTCTTCCACAATTCATAAGGAGTCTTATTTAGAATAGGTCTTATAGAGATTCTATTCTGAATATAACATGCAGTATTTATTGCTTCTTCCCATAAGTGCTTAGCCATATTGGTTTCATTGATCATGGTTCTGGCCATTTCTTGTAGAGTCCTATTCTTTCGTTCTACAACTCCATTTTGCTGTGGAGTTCTAGGACAAGAGAAATCATGGGCAATACCATTTTCTTTGAAGAACTCCTCAAAGAATCTGTTCTAAAATTCACCACCATGATCACTTCTGACCTTTATGATTTTACACTCCTTCTCAGATTGAATCTGAGTGCAGAATTCAAAGAACACTGAATGAGACTCATCCTTGTGTTTTAAGAACTTTACCCATGTCCAGCGGCTATAATCATCTACGATGACTAATCCATATTTCTTCCCTCTGATAGATGCTGTTTTGACTGGGCCAAACAGATCAATGTGCAGAAGTTCTAGCGGCCCAGAGGAAGAAACAACATTCTTAGACTTGAATGCAGGTTTGGAGAACTTGCCCTTCTGACATGCTTCGCAAAGAGCATCTGATTTGTATTTCAGATTAGGGAGTCCTCTGACCAGATTTAGTTTGTTAATCTGAGAGATCTTTCTCAAACTAGCATGTCCTAATCTTCTGTGCCAGACCCATTGCTCTTCGGAAACAGACATAAGGCAAGTCACCTTCTGCTTCTCAAGATCAGAAAGATCAATCTTATAAATGTTGTTCTTTCTCTTGCCTGTAAATAGGATTGAGCCATCCTTCTGACTTACAGCCTTGCAAGACTTTTGATTGAAGATTATGTCATAACCATTGTCACTTAATTGACTTATGGATAATAAGTTATGCGCTAATCCTTCTACAAGAAGTACATTAGATATGGAAGGAGAATTACCAATACTTATGGTTGCAGAGCCAATTATCTCGCCCTTCTGATCTCCTCCAAACTTGACTTCTCCACCAGACTTAAGAACCAGGTCTTGGAACATAGAACTTCTTCCCGTCATGTGTCGCGAGCACCCAGAATCCAGGTACCATGACATGTTGTGCTTTGTCTTCTTTGCTGCCAAGGATATCTGCAACAGAAATTATCTTCTCCTTAGGTACCCACAACTTCTTGGGTCCTTTCTTGTTAGTTTTCCTCAAGTTCTGATTGAACTTGGGTTTAGCATAATAAAAAACAGGAGGTACAAAATGATGTTCTTTAGGTTTAGCAGCATGATATTTTCTAGGTTGTGTCACATGCTTCTTAGTGTGTGTAGCATGAAAGCTTTTGGCATGTGAAGTGAGCCTAATATCAATTGAGTGGCCATATTTGAACTGATCATACAATGGCTTGTATGTGATTTTCATATCATCTACAGGTTCAAATTTGTGTGGGGTATCACCCTCATAGCCAACGCCAATCCTTTTGTTTCCAGAAACACCATATATCATAGAAGCAAGATGACTTTTGCCAATACTCCTAGATAAAAACTTTCTGAAGCTCGAGTCATATTCTTTCAGAATATGATTGAGACTAGGAATGGATTTTTCTGATTCAGAAGGAGATCCAATATCTTTGGATAATTTTAAAACTTTTTCCTTCAGTTCAGAATTTTCCACTTCCAGCTTCTTAGTTTCAGAATCAAATAGCTTTTTCAGCTTTTTGTATTTGATACTAAGATGAGCCTTGAGTTCCAGAAGTTCTGTTAAATTGGAAACTAACTCTTCTCTAGATAGTTTAGAAAATACCTCTTCAGAATCTGATTCTGATGTAGATTCTGATCCATCATCAACTATGGCCATCAGTGTAATGTTTGCCTGCTCGCCTTCAGAGTCTAATTCTGATTCTGAATCTGAATCATCCCATGTTGCCATAAGACCTTTCTTTTTATGAAACTTCTTCTTGGGATTCTCCTTCTGAAGTTTTGGACACTCACTCTTGTAGTGACCAGGCTCATTGCATTCATAGCATGTGACCTTCTTCTTGTCAGATCTTCTGCTTCCAGAAGATTCTCCACGTTCAGGCTTCTTAGAACTTTTGAAGTTCTTGAACTTCCTATGCTTGCTCTTCCAGAGTTGGTTTACCCTTCTGGAGATCATGGACAGTTCATCTTCTTCTTCTGATTCTGATTCTTCAGAATCTTCTTCTTCAGCCTGAAAAGCGTTAGTGCATTTTTTATAATTAGATTTTAATGCAATAGACTTACCTTTCTTCTGAGGTTCATTAGCATCCAGCTCAGTTTCATGACTCCTCAGAGCACTGATCAATTCTTCAAGAGAGACTTCATTCAGATTCTTGGCAATCTTGAAAGCAGTCACCATAGGACCCCATCTTCTTGGCAAGCTTCTGATGATCTTCTTGACATGATCATCCTTGGTGTATCCCTTGTCAAGAACTCTTAATCCAGCAGTTAGCATTTGAAATCTTGAGAACATTTTCTCAATGTTTTCATCATCCTCCATCTTGAAGGCTTCATATTTCTGGATCAAGGCAAGAGCTTTGGTCTCCTTGACTTGGGCATTTCCTTCATGAGTCATTTTCAATGATTCATATATATCATAGGCAGTTTCTCTGTTTGATATCTTCTCATATTCAGCATGAGAAATAGCATTCAGCAGAATAGTCCTACACTTGTGATGATTTTTGAATTCTTTCTTTTGATCATCACTCATTTCTTGTCTTGTCAGCTTTACTCCTCGAGTTTTCACTGGATGTTTGTAACCATCCACCAGAAGATCCCATAAGTAACCATCTAGACCAAGAAAGTAACTTTCAAGTCTATCTTTCCAATATTCAAAGTTTTCACCATCGAATACTGGTGGTCTAGTGTAACCATTGTTACCATTTCCATTGTATTGCTCAGCAGATCCAGATGTAGATGTAGGTGTTGGATCTTCACCAGCCATCTTGACTTAAGCGTTTTTCTCTTCCTGAATCTTTTCTAAACACGGTTAAGTGCTTGCACCTTAGAACCGGCGCTCTGATGCCAATTGAAGGATAGAAAAACACTTAGAAAGGGGGGGGGGGGGGTTGAATAAGTGTAGCTTTAAATCTCTTAAGATAAAAACAATTTGCACAATGATTTTTATCCTGGTTCGTTGTTAACTAAACTACTCCAGTCCACCCACTTGGAGTGATTTACCTCACCTGAGGATTTAATCCACTAATCACACAAGATTACAATGGTTTTCCACTTAGATAACCTCTAAGTCTGTCTTCTAGAGTATTCTGATCACAACATGATCACTCTAGGAACACAATGCTTAGATACCCTCTAAGACTTTCTAGAGAATCTGATTACAACTTGATCTCCTCTAGTTCTTACAAATGAATGTAAACAAATTCTTATAAGAGTTGCAATGCTTCTTAATAAGCTATTATCATAACTGTGATTTTTCTCTTAAGTTTAAGCTTAATCTCACTAAGATATTACAACAGTAATGAAGTGAGGTTGAAGATGAAGTTAGAGAGCTTTTAGAATTTGACAGCGTTTTTGTATGTTTGCGCAAAAGTTTTGTATTCAGCTTCTCATCAGAACTTCTATTTACAGGCGTTTGAGAAGATGACCGTTGGGAGCATTTAATGCGTTGCATGATCTGTACAGCATTGCATTTAATGTTTCACTCTTTTGTCAACTACCTCGAGCCTTGCTTTTCCTGCTGTAACTGACGTTGCCTTTAATAGCTTCTAAAGTTCCTTTTGTCAGTCAACGTAGCCTGCCATCTTGTACTTGCTTCTGATCTGATGTTTGTGTAAACAACGTTTGAATATCATCAGAGTCCAACAGCTTGGTGCAGAGCATCTTCTTGTCTTTTGACCTTGAAGTGCTTCTAGCGTGATACCATGAGGACTTTAGTGCTTCTGCTTCTGATCTCAAGTTCTTCTGATGCTTCAATAGACCATGTTCTGATTCTGCTTGACCATCTTCTGATGTCTTGCGAGAGCATGTTCTGATGTTGCATACTTGAACCTTCTGAGTCAGTGCTTCTTGCGCTGAATTTGTGCATACTCTTTATATATTTCCTGAAATGGAAATTGCATAGGATTAGAGTACCACATTATCTCAAGCAAAATTCATATACATTGTTATCATCCAAACTAAGAATATTGATCAGAACAAATCTTGTTCTAACAAAACCTTCGCCAACAGTCGAAGGTTTATGCTCCTTTCGTTCGTTCAGGTCCTTTGAATATAGGGCTGACTGAACTTCTTCAAAGGTCAGGGACTCCCTTACATACAAGAGAGTTTCTTTGAAGTGAGCATGTGATCGAGCCAAAGCGCATAATAGTAACAGCGCTTGATCTTCATCATCGATCTTTACATCAATATTTTCAAGATCAATAATCAGCTTGTTGAACATATCCAACTGCTCAACCAACACTTTGTCTTCAACCATCTTGAATGAATACAAAGCCTACTTCAGGTAGAGTCGATTTCCTAGCGATTTGTTCATATACAAACTTTCAAGTTTCACCCATAACCCTGATGCCGTCGTCTCCTTTGATCCCTGTCTGAGAACCTTATCACAAAGGCTCAACAAAATTGTGCTGTGTGCCTTCTCGATCATAGTCGTCTTCTCCGCTGCTGTTAATGCAACATTCCTGGCTGCCTCTCCCTTCAACGCTTCCAAACAACCCTGCTGAACCAGTAGGCTTTCATCTTCAGGCGCCACAGACCGAAATCATTCACTCCGGTGAACTTTTCAATCTCATACTTTGTTGAAGGCATCTTCTCCACGCTCACCGCACCAATTTGTTGTGAAAAACGATGTCAAGAACAAAATATAATAGGAATTATGGAAGATAAGAAGAACATAAGAATTGGTTATAACTGTTATTCTTTTACTTTCTCTTAGAAAACAAGATTACAAGTTTACAAGAATAATAAATAACCTCTGTCACCTTAAATTAGGATTTGCAACTTAGCAATGATGAGAGACTAGTATGCTATTTATAATAAAACCTAACATACTAACTAATGGGCTTTTTCCACAAGACCCATTACACAAGCCAACTTAATAAACAAGCTAACTTAACAAATTAGGGTTTAAACACTAAAGCCTAATTTAACATGCTAACGACCCTAGCATCTTCGACACAAGCATGTGAACAACCTTCGACTTCATGCTTAATCCTGTCGAACCAAGAAGCTACCCTTCGACCATACTAGAGTTCGATCCAATATCTCACAATAGTCGACAACCATATTTAAGCATAAATCGTCGTTACTACATAATAGTGTCTTTTCCGAGTTTGCACTCAAACTCATTAACATCGTCATAGCCCAATAATTCACTTTGAGTCTTTACAACTCGCACATTCCCTTATCATTGGATCTTGTCGGTGAGGCACCAACATCCAAACATTTCACACAATCCGCTTCATAGCCACCTAGCATCACACACTTGTTATGTACTTCTCAATTTAGAATCACTAATATACCCGTACATTGTAAGAACAAGCATACACTCACAAATGAGTTTTTGATTTATGGCAAACATCACAAGCAACCAAATACAAAAGCATAAATGACTGACTCAAGACAATGGAAGATTATGAAGCTCAAATCACTCAGAAAATGGTATTGCATCTGTTAGGTCGACCAAGCAAAGCCCTAGGTCGACTCAAAACCAGAGAAAACTCAGCAAAACTGACAAGGTCACTGTTAGGTTGACCTACCCACACTCCCAGGTCGACCTAAACTGAAGAGTTTTTCTCATATCACTATTAGGTCGACCCACTCACATCCACAGGTCGACCTAATCTGAAGAAATCTCCAAAAAGCTGAATTAACTGATTCTAGGTCGACCTAACCTACCAATGGGTCGACCCAACTGGAAACAAATTCAATTTGGCTCATTTTACTTCTGTTAGGTCGACCTAAGCACTAAGGTAGGTCGACCTATCTGCTGAAAACTTCCCAAATCATGTGTTCACTCTGCTCCAACATACCAGCAACTATATATATCATTCCATGTTAATTATTCAAACACCAACAACTGAAAGATACACAAAGGCTTCTCATCTTCGTTCTTCATCATCTCCAACACAATTACACATAATCATTCTTGCGTTGAGGGTTAGTGATCGAGTTCGATAACGTCCATGGAACGGAATTGAAGATTCCTAGTGGGTGAAGATTTGTGGGGTTTTTGGTGAATAAAATCCGCGGGTTTTGTCCTCCAAGATAGGTATTTCTTGAGGGTTTTTATCAAGAGGTTTCATCGAGGATCAAGCTGAGTGTGAAGATTGAGGAACTAGGGTTCAAGCAATTCAAGACACTGAAAAAAGGATCAAAGTGAAGCTCTTGGAACACCTTGATCTGGCTCAAGATTAAGGGGAAAGAAGATTCAAAGGATCGACATAATTGGTTTATCGTTTATCGCTTTGTTAATCTTCTTTGTATAAACTGTTTTCATAGTAATGGAAAACTTCCCAATTCCCGTTTGGAATTGGGGGCAGATGTAGTCGTAGCGAGGACGATCGACGAATTGCCTCATCAAATATCGTGTTCTTATCGCCTTTATATTTCTGTTTATGTTTTGTTCATACTTGGTTATAATTGCAATTTGTTAAACGATTCAGGTGTTAAAATTGTGCATTAAGAGTTTGTTTAAACATCACAATTCACCACACATTGAATCACCATCAATTGAGATTATCACCAAGTGTTTGTCGTTTTGCTTCAACCGTTATCAAAGCATTGCAAACAACGTATATCAAATTAAGAAGTTAATCGATTCTCACTAGAGCGACGTATTGATTCTATAGGGTATCCTTTCATCGCTAATCTCAAACTGTTTTGTGGTTTTTAACACATATACAATCGTTTCAATAGCGGTCCGGAATAGACGCGAGTCGATTCAGAACCGCTTTCGCTTAAAGTTCAAATAATTCCGAAAAACTCTGAGAGATCTATTCACCCCCCTCTAGATCCTTAGGCCAGCGTCTAACAAGTGGCATCAAAAGCTCTGGTTAATTCCGTGCTACGTGAAGCACTTATTGGAAAGATGGCTTCCGGACCTAAAGGGGCTCACAACAGAGCTCCAGTTTTCAACGGTGAAAACTATGGCTATTGGAAGGATTGTATGCGTGTCCATATCAATGCCATTGATAGGAACATCTGGACAGCTATTGTCAATGGTCCCTTTCAGATCACCATGACAAATGCAGTTGGTGCCGTTGTTCCAAAACCAGAAAATACTTGGGATGCTGAAGATGAAAAAAGATATGGATACGATTGGAAAGCGAGAAACATTCTAATCTCAGCTCTAGGAGTTGATGAATACTATCGCGTTTCCCATTGTAGATCCGCTAAAGCTATGTGGGACACATTGCAAGTGGCCCATGAGGGAACGGATGATGTCAAACTAGCTAGAATCAATACGTTAACTTGTTATACCCCAAAATTTGCCCGCATCTTTTTTCAAAAAAAAGAAGGCAGCAGACTTCTGTCTAAAAGTTGGGAGTTTCATAATCTTGGATTTTTATTCCATAAATATCCTGATTTATGAAATACTTGGTTTTTAGAATTTTTCTTGTACGGTATTTTGGCTCGCTGTTGAATTTATTCTTACACAAACGCCAAGTACTGTTTATTACTTCACACATGCTATTTATTTGGGATTTATTTACAGATAAATAGTACTGACGCAGTTGGTACAGAATTAAATCTTTTGCAGGCGCAAAGTCCGGGGATTCAGACTGTACTGGTAACAAGTAAATTATTATTAACTTTTGTTTCCCACTAATTTTTGTACTATATTCTATTATTTTCAAAATCTCTTTCTTTCTCTTTCTTTCAAAATCAAATCCTAACTTTATTCTATACATCTCTTTTTCAAACCCTACCATAACACTTTCTTTCAAATCCTACTTCCACTCAAATTTTCCTTTTTGTACGGAATCACTTCATTCCCCAACGTCTCTATCCTTCTTTTCATTCTATAAATACCTCTCATTCTTTCCATAAAATCTCACATCAAATTCTAACTCATCTCTCAAATTTCTACTTCATATTCATTCTCTCTTCTTCACCGGCAAAAATGGCGAAGCGGATGGAAACGTGTTTTCTTATGGTCATCACCGTCGTGGTGGTAATCATGTCCTTCTTCTGACTGCATAGTCCTGAAAAATGTGGACCTGGGTTGTTTACACTCCCAATCATCTATATGTTATTATTCGTAGCATGGGTTATTAATCGTCATTCTTAAAGTTTGTCGTATCTTTTATTTTTTTTAATAACGTACCGTTCACTCGTCGTACTGTTCATTGTAGTATGTAATATTTAAATGTCGTACTATCTGTCGTACTGTTGTTTAATTATTAAGATAATATTTTGTGTGTTTTCTGCCAGTTAAATATTTATTTTTCTGTGCATTAAATATTTTTCAGGGTTATTATCGGTAATTTTGCTCGCATACAGTATATATTATTTATTTATTATGTCTGTGTTTTTCTAACAACTCATGTAAATAAATTTTCACCATTAACACAACAAAAAACAAAAAGAAAAAAAATTAACTTTGACTGTTGAATTTTCACTCTAACTGCTACATTAATACCCGGACAGCCAGTTGACAGTCAAACCCGCTGACAGTGCAATTCTCCGTGTTTTGTACCATCAATCAAATCAATCTTTTGCATTTCAAAATTCCAAGATTTTTGTTCTAGAAGTCTTCTGAATATCACATGATTAGCAGAGACTCAGCACTGCACAAAAATCAGGTACGCTTAACTGTCTCCTACACAAACAGTCCCTGACTAGGGTTTCTTGTTTTTTTCAGGAGAACAAGTTTTTGAGACCTCAAATGGATTTCATGGACCTCCATATATCTCAAAGTACCACCATACAAATTTTCAAACTTCAACTCGCTCAGACGCACAGTCAGCAGCTCAAACAGTCAAAAGACGACCCGTTTGACCAAAAAGTCAACAGACAGTCAAAAATGAAATTTTTTGTCAACATCCATATTTTGTCAAAAGATGCATCATTTGATCATTGGTTGATCATAATTCATCAAGGAAAGATGAAAAATCAACAAAACCCTAAGTTTCAAAATTAGGGTTTTCTCCTAAAAAGTCAACTGAACTTTGACTGGTCATAACTCTCTCATCCTTCATCCAAAAAATTCAAACCAAAGCTCATTTTGAAGGAAATTCAATTATCTTTCAAATGCAATTGGTCCCATGGTCATTAGATTCACCATTTGAAAAATATGAACCAAGACATTACAGGTTATTTTCAAAGTTAACAAAAAGTCACTTTTTTCAAAAGGACACACAAGGAGAATGGAAAATCATTTTGATATGAGACCAAAGACATTGGTTAGAGGACTCTTTGAGGTTTCCAAAAAGTACAAGAACTCCTTCATATGATAAAAATTGAGGGATTTATGCCTTGTTGAAGTTGACCATTTTTTGGGAAAATGCATGAAATCAACATTGATCAAAAATGTTTTTTTTCCAAAAGGGGCCAAGTTTTCATGATCCAAACATGTTCCCCATAATGTGAAGGGCCTCCCACGACCAAGCCAAGGCCCATAGCATTTTTGTTCTTTTTTTGGTTTAATTTTATCACATTTAAGATTACATTGAAAAAAAGAAATGGAAGGATGATATTATGTAGCTTGGATATTAAGCTAAGGCCATCAAGAAGCATTCAACTCTGCCACAAGAGGATAGTACAGCAGAAGAGAGTGCAAAAATCAAGCCATGGTTGCTTGAATTCAAAGCTACATATATTATAATATTCAAGAATTCAACAAAATCATCAATGCTTCCTAGCTTAGTTTTTAAGCACTTTCTTTGCCTATAAATGAAGTAGTATACTTCATCAAAGGAGACACGAATTTAGGACCATACATATGCTTGTACCATGCTTGTAATCACTTGAAATTTTCAAAGAAATTCAAAATTCGAATTCTGAATTTAAGCCATTTTCAATACAAAATAAACACTCAAACACAATCCTTGAACATCATTGAATCTATCCAGATCGATTGCAAACCTTGAAACACTCAGAATCATCCACTAAAGCTCACGGTTTGTTCAAACCAAAACTGACACGAATTCAACCATACATGCATGTTTAGCACGATGTAAATGCATATTTATGTTTAGATAGGTGCTCTGAACGTTTCTGGAAACTTAATTGAAGTTTGAACACGTATCTACGAAGATACCATTTTAGGGTTTTTGAACTTTATTTTACGGTTTTTCGTTAGAGGCAAAATTAGACAAAATTAAGGGCATGGTTGAATTCAGTGAATCATGACGAACCAAATGGATAGGTCGCGAAAAATTTCTATGCTTGTTTACCCCTATTCGCTATTTTGCAGGGATGAGCTTCATCTATTACAGCGCTTCTAGGCAAAAAACGCTGTTAAAAGGGGTGGCGAGAGGTTGAAGACGATGATGTGTCCTCACCTGAGTGGCTGAGAGGCGCGCATTTTAAAATTTTAAAATCTCTAATCCAGTGCTTTGCAGGTCTATTACATGCCATATGTCCTCGTTCCAACCACCATCAGATCATGCCAGCTACACATCTAACGCATCAAAACGCGCCACTGTATCATAGACCTCATTTAATTACTACACATGATCATTGTTTTATATATTTTCTATTTTATTTTATTTTCTTTACAAAATTAATTTAAAATAGTTTCAAAAATCAAAAAAATATAATAAAATTATTTTTAGGTTTCTAAAATAATCTATTATTTTTTGACATAAAATATTTTATTTTTTCTTAATAATTAAAATATTTTGTATAATTAATTAGTATATATTTATATATTTGCTTTTTAATTATTTCAACCAATCAAAAAATCATAAAAAAATTGTTCTTTATATTAAATTTAGTTTATATATTATAGACTAATTTTGTACATATTTAGGATAATTTTCTCTTTAATTTTTAATTATTTTTGTAATTATTTGTATAATTAAATGATTATTTAACTTAATAATTTCAAAATCAATTTCAAAGAATCAAAAAAAAAAGTTTTATTTTAAAATTAATTGACAAGCATTTTGAACATATTTTAAACTTAATTTTTAGGTTTAAATTTTATTTCTACCTTTTTCTCATTTTAATTAAATTAATCATGCATTAATTCTAATTAAAATCAATCATCAAAAAATCCAAAAAATATTTCTTTTATTTCCTTGCAATTTAAATTCCTAGATCAAGTGTATAGGTTGTCAAATTCATGTAAATAGCGACACTTTGGTTTATACTGATGTCCCTTGAAAACGATCAAGGAGTATGTTAGGCTTTCGAAATGTCATTAAACACTAATTTGTCTTAGAACCTTTAGTCGAACTTGACTTGTGGCCTATTAGGTGGCTAGCTTTGAATTTGATCAAAGTTAGTTATCCTCGAGGAATATTTTGATCGGTCGTCCGAGCGCCGTATTGAGATGTTGTCTCCAAGGATCATAGAACCTGAATACTATTCTAGGACAGGTTTTAACCAACTCAACTTCAGTGGGGAGGGTATCAGCTATGAACCTCATGCAAGCCTTTAAACCTAAGGCTATTGTTTGATTTGTTTGTGTGTGCCACATGTTTGACATCATGACATTATAAGCATCATAAGCATATCATTTTCTCACTAATCATTTCAAGGATCAAAGAGTTTACCTTTGTTCTGTTATTGCAGGTAATGGCTCCCGCTACCAGAGATTACATCCGAATCAACATCTCAACAGTACCATCTGAACTAAAAGGCTTAATATCAGAATTTCCTAGGAATGCTCAATTCACCGAAAAGCACGATCACCTACTTCATTTGGTTACCTCAAAATTTGAAGAAGACCTGATACGGGTCCTGTTCCAGTTCTTTGATCCCGAACATCATTGTTTTACCTTTCCTGATTACCAGTTAGTACCCACCTTGGAAGAGTTTTCTGAACTAATCGGATTACCTGTTCGAGATCAATTACCTTTCACTGGTTTAGAAAGGATTCCAAAACCTGAAATCATTGCTGCTGCCTTACACTTGCGAAAGTCAGAAATCGAGTCCAATTGGGAAACAAAGAGTGGAATTGAAGGTTTGCTTGCTAAGTTCTTAATGGAAAAGGCTCGATTACTACTAAAAAACAGAAGTTACCTAGCTTTTGAGGAAGTTGTGGCTCTTTTGATCTATGGGTTGGTTTTGTTCCCTAATCCCGACCAGTTCATAAGTGTGCACATCATCAACATTTTCTTAACCCGTAACCCGGTACCTGCCTTGCTGGGAGATATACTACATTCTCTACACACTCGTACCATGAAGAAACGAGGAACTCTTATGTGCTGTGTACCACTACTGGCTAGATGGTTTACATTACACCTTCCCCGATCAGTGTTGAGAAATGAACAAAGGATGCAATGGTCTCGCAGGATTATGTCTTTGTCTCATTCAGATATCCGGTGGAACAACTTCTTTCAGAGAGACATTACTATCATTGACCATTGTGGAGAATACCCTAATATGCCACTCCTTGGCATCAAAGGAGGCATCACTTACAACCCCTCTTTAGCTTTGCGCCAATTCGGATATGCACGGAGAAACGGTCCTCATGACATGATTATCCGTGGCATTGTGTTTGATTACGAGGATGATTCCCACAGACATCGACGAAGGTTTATACATGCGTGGGGCAGTGTCTATAGAATAGAAAGCAAAACTTTAGGGCAATGGAATTCTATTCCTATGGAACCTTACCTCAGATGGGTGCGTACTCATGCTCAGAAGTTCATCATGCCATATCCCGCTATTCTACCTGTGACTATTGAGCCAGAAGTTGAAGGAGACGAACCTCGAGTTATTCTACATCCGGATATGCCAACTGACCTGGAAGAGCTGCAGAAATCTTGGGTTCAGCTGAAAGAGGAAAGAGACACCTTCAAAGCACACTGTCAAGACCATGAGAGGAAAGTATTGGAGCTCACCGGACAACTCCAAGAAGAACAGCAGATCAACACATTCCTGGGTGCAAAGAGAAAGCGTCCATGGGAGACCTGAGGGATCCTTCATTTTCTTTATTTTCTGTTTTGTAAGCCCGAATGAGGCAAAAAAAAAAGAAAGAAAAAAAAATACTAAATTGTTTGACTAACAAATGTTTGTTTTAACAAATCTAAATTTTAAGATCCTTGAAAACATTGCATATACATTTCATTCATAAACATTGCATATACATTTCATTCATAAACATTGCATAACAGGTTCACATGATGGGTTTCTCATCTCCTCGCTGTTTATTTCAGTTAGAAGAAATGGAATCCGAAACAAGCATCAAGAATCTCGAAGCACAGAACGCCCAAGTTCAGGTAGCAATTCTGGAATTAGCAAAGGGGCAACAAGAACTGAAAGCCCTGATAATCAAGAAGAAAAAGAAGCCCAAAGGATCTGTAGGCTTAAGTCACCTTGCAAGGAAGATCAAAATCCCAGTCAAAAAGTCCAAAAAACCACCAATCCCTGAAATAGTCGGTGATGGTGAACAAGGAGACAATCATAGAAACCAGGGTTCTGCCAAACCCTCTCTCTCTTCTAACGAAGAAGATTTTCATTCTGGAGACGAACAGGATGATGACAAATACCAGCAGTTGGAAGAACGCATGAAAGCTATGGAGATACAAAAAATACCCGGTTTGGATTTCAATGATCTGGGACTCGTCTCAGATATTGTTATCCCTCCAAAGTTCAAAGTTCCTGTCTTTGCAAAATATGATGGAGTTTCTTGCCCAAAACTGCATCTGAGGTCCTATGTGAGGAAGATACTACCTCATACAGCAGATAACAAATTGTGGATTCATTTCTTCCAGGAAAGTCTGTCGGATACACAACTCTAGTGGTACTACCAACTGGAAAGGACAAAAGTTCATACCTGGGAAGATTTAGCTGCTGCTTTCTACAAACAGTATCAATACAACGCTGACCTTGCACCAACCCGTACTCAACTTAGGGGCACGTCTATGGCACCAAAAGAAAGTTTCAAAGGATATGCACAAAAGTGGAGAGATCTGGCTGGAAGGGTTCAACCACCCTTATCTGATCGCGAGTTGGTCGACATGTTCATGGGCACTTTAACTGGCCCTTTCTATAGTTATTTGCTGGGAAGCTCATCATCAGGTTTCACTGACCTGATATTGACTGGAGAGCGTGTCGAAAGCGGCATTCAAAATCGAAAAATTCAAATAGGCTCTTCCTCTGGTACTACAAAAAGGCCCATCAGTGGGAGAAATGAGGTCAATACAATGCATAGTCAGAAAGGTCGCAAAAATGAGCATCACCAATCTGTAGGGGCAGTGCTGATCTTTGCATCTGCACCTCAAAAAGATCAACCGCCAAAATATACGCGTCGACCAGATGCACCAAGAAGAAATTTCACCAGAATCAATATGCCAATCTCTCAAGCATTGCAGCACTTGTTAAAAGCAGATCTGATCACATTAAAAGATCCTCCAAAGAATGTCAACACTTCCTCTCCGAGTTATCGCCCCAATGCAACATGTGCGTATCATTCTAATTGTCTAGGACATGACGCAGATCACTGTTGGGCCCTGAAAAATAAAATACAAGACATGATAGATGCTGGGGAAATTGAGTTCGATCCTCCAGAGACTCCAAATGTCATCACTGCACCTATGCCGAAACACGACAAGACCATCAACGCAATCATAGACACTGTTTACATCTATGATGTGAGAGAAGTGTCAACTCCGCTCCTTTAAGTCAAAAGAAAGCTAATCCAAGCTGGTTACTTTCCAGGTTGTCACCCTGATTGCTTTTATTGCGCACACCTACCCAATGGTTGTGAAAACCTGAGAATGGGAATTCAAAAGTGGATGGATCGCCGTATCATTATGTTTGAGAGGCTCCCTTCTATGGACGATTTATGCGAAGTCTTTTCAAATGGGATGAGAATATAGGACGTCTCAGTGGTTTCCAACATACCATTGAAAATCCCTACCAAAGCTCCTTTCAAAATTTCTGCTACACCCAAAGTGGCATCTGTCATCATTACCAGTCCGACTCCATTTCCATATTCCTCAGACAAAGCTGTCCCGTGGAGTTATGACACTAATGTTTATGTCCATGGAGTTAAGCAAGATACCTTGACTTAAGAGGCCGTGAATTTTACTACTCCAACTGTTGATAATATTGTGGGTACTAGTAAGATTACGAGAAGTGGAAGGATCTTTTCACCAAAAATTTCTCCAAATATTGCTACTAATCCAGTCCAGGTCCCAGTTCCTAATCAAGGTATCAACGCTCGAGGCAAAGAGCCACTAGTTGAACCAGTTCAAGTACCGGTGGAAGTCACTGTTGAAGATCCGTCGAAGCAAGAAATGGAGGAAATATTGAAAATCATCTGCAAAAGTGATTACAATATTGTCGAACAGCTGGGGCACACTACTTCAAAAATCTCAATGCTGTCTCTGCTAAAGTATTCGGAAGCTCATGCCAAGGCCCTGATGAAGTTCCTAAAAGCTGCACATGTGCCACAAGAGATTTCAGTCGATCAATTTGAAAATTGTGTTGCCAATCTAACCGTGAATAATGGTCTCGGTTTCTCTGATGTTGATCTAACCCCTGCTGGAAAAAATCACAATAAAGCCCTACACATCTCTATTGAATGTAATGGCACCACTCTATCTCATGTACTGGTAGATAACGGTTCCTCTTTGAACGTGTTACCAAAAACAGTACTGGAAAAGCTTGACTTCGAAGGAATTGTGTTACAACCAAGCGATGTTGTGGTAAGAGCCTTCGACGGGTCAACAAGAACAGTGTACGGAAAGGTGAATCTCCCAATCAGAGTGGGCTCTCAGATCTTTGATTCTACCTTTTACGTAATGGAAATTCACCCAGCATATTCCTGTTTACTAGGACGCCCTTGGATACATGGGGCAAATGCTGTAACTTCTACCCTACATCAGAAGTTGAAATATCCAGTAAAAGGAAAGATTGTCACAGTTTACGGCGAAGAGGAATATGTGGTTAGCCACCTGAGCAACTCCAAGTATGTTGAGTTGGATGACGAATTCATCGAAACTCCCTGCCAATCTTTTGAGGTGGTCTCTCTAGATGTCTCTACTACCAAACATATTTCCGCTACTCCTGCTACACAAATAACTACAACCATGGCTTCTCTCAAAGATGCTGAAGCTGTGATCGAAAAAGGAGGTTGCACAGTATGGGGACAGCTCATCGATGTACCTTACAAGTCCGATAAGCTAGGCCTGGGCTATGCTAATGGGAATCAGAAGAACAATCAAAGTCCTCATTCTGGAGGATTAATGTCACACTTCGTCAGCCAAGGAGTAAACGCTATTGAAGACGAAGGACTGTTCTTAAACCATATCATTCAGCCATATCCAAATGAGGTTCCACCTGTTTGCATGGAAGTTTGGGATACTTTGGGAGAACCAAGCGTCGGGTATGATTTTCTAGTAAAATATACTGCACCTCAGAGTTCTTTTATTGCTATGGAAGACATTACCCCAACTGGATGGGGTGATCAATTTGAAGATAGCAAAAGTTTCACAAGTTCCATCACTGAGCAATATCAAGGTCCACCTAGTCCAAAAGAAGTTTGGGATACACTAGGAGAACCAAGTGGCAAGTATGACTTTATGGTGAAATATTCTGCTCCCCTGAGTTCGCAGATCGCCATTGAAGACATCACTCCAACTGGATGGGACAACCATTTCGAAGAACATATGACATTCACAAATCCTGACGCTCTTGAAGAAGTTGGGGAGACACCAAATAATGAGAATGATTTCCTGACACAATACCCTTTTCCCCAGGATGCACAAGTCTCTCTTGAAGACATCATTCCAACTGGATGGGACGATCTTATCGGGTATCTCGCTCAGCCAACAGAAGTATCTCAGCCTGGGCTCTCGTATCTAGCAGAGTATCTTGCTCACCCTGAAAGATCACCAGCTCACTTCCCCACCAAAGAAATCAATGCTGTGGAAGATGAAGAAGACAACTGCAACTGGAGCAGCTGGATACTCCCTACTCACAACAATGGGTTGAACAATTGGGAAGCTGAGGATGTGATCTCCTTTGATCAGGAGTAAATGCATTTTCTTGTTTTTACTGTCTATATGTTCAAAAATAAAAATGGTTCCTGTACTATCGAACCATGAACTTGAAAGCCGTGTGCCTTGCCCGAAGCACACTGGTCCTTTTATAAGGGTTTGTCATATCATGATCATGTTCATTCAATAAAATCATGGGACGTTTGCATATTCAAATTTTGTGATCCTTTTTCTTTCTTTGCTTTATTCATTTTTCAAATAGCTATGTGTTTTTACACACACCCACATAAATAAATGCAGATTCACATTCACTCTGGATCCTGTTGATAACGATTCTGCTATTGCAAATCATGACTTTGAAAATCCGATCTACCAAACTGAGGACGAAAGTGAGAAAGATTGTGAAGTACCTAGGGAACTTGCAAGGCTATTAGAACAAGAAGAAAAAACTATATAGCCGCATGAAGAGCCAACTGAGGTTATCAACCTGGGCAGTGACGAAGAAAAGAAAGAAGTCAAGATAGGGGCTGATCTAGAAGACAGTGTCAAGCAAGGACTGATTCAAATGTTGCAAGACTACGTTGAGATATTCGCCTGGTCCTATGAAGATATGCCTGGCCTTGACACGGACATTGTGGTTCATCGCCTGCCAATCAGAGAAGGTAGCACTCCAGTCAAGCAGAAATTACGGAGGAGTAGGCCCGATATGTCAAAGAAGATCAAAGACGAGGTTGAGAAACAATTCAATGCTGGCTTTCTGAAAGTTGTGAGTTATCCTCCTTGGATAGCTAACATAGTGCCTGTGCCTAAAAAAGACGGGAAAGTCAGAATGTGTGTAGACTACAGAGATCTGAACCGGGCAAGCCCCAAAGATGATTTCCCTTTACCTCACATCGATGTACTAGTTGACAATACCGCACAATGCAAGGTATTCTCCTTTAGGGATGGATTCTCAGGGTACATTCAAATCAAGATGGCGCCCGAAGACATGGAAAAAACAACCTTCACAACACCCTGGGGAGCCTTTTGTTACAAAGTAATGCCCTTTGGTTTAGAGAATGCAGGAGCTACATATCAGCGTGCAATGGTAGCTCTGTTCCATGACATGATTCACCAGGAGATAGAGGTTTATGTCGATGATATGATTGCAAAGTCCAACACCGAAGAAGAACATCTAGGTCATCTGCACAAGCTGTTTGACAGACTCAAGAAATACAGGTTGCGACTGAATCCGAACAAGTGTACCTTTGGAGTAAGATCCGGTAAACTTTTAGGTTTCATCGTCAGCAGCAAAGGTATTGAGGTTGATCCTGCCAAGGTCAAAGCCATTCAAGAAATGCCTATACCCCGTACCGAGAAACAAGTCAGAGGATTCTTGGGACGTCTGAATTACATCGCCAGATTTATTGCCCATATGACTACTACTTGTGTGCCGATCTTCAAACTGTTGAAGAAAGATCAAGTGGAATGATGGAATGACAAATGTCAGTTAGCCTTTGATAGGATCAACGAGTATCTTCAAAAACCGCCAATCTTGTTACCACCAGTGGAAGGGAGACCTCTGATAATGTACCTAACTGTGTTAGAAGATTCAATGGGGTGTGTACTGGGGCAACATGACGAGTCCGGCCGAAAGGAGCATGCAATCTACTATCTTAGCAAAAAGTTTACCGATTGTGAAACAAGATACTCACTGCTCGGGAAAACTTGCTGTGCCTTAGCATGGGCGGCTCGCCGACTAAGACAGTATATGCTAAACCATACCACTTTCCTGATCTCCAAAATGGATCCCATCAAGTATGTGTTCGAAAAACCTGCTCTCTCTGGAAGAATAGCAAGATGGCAAATGATCTTAACAGAATATGACATCCAGTACACTTCACAAAAAGCAATCAAAGGAAGTGTGGTAGCTGATCATCTGGCTCATCAAGCAGTGGATGATTATCAAGCGTTGAATTTTGACTTCCCAGATGAAGATATTATGCTAGTCACTAACTACGAACAACCAGGACCGGAAGAAGGACCCGAGCCAGGATCCCGATGGACTATGGTTTTTGATGGAGCTTCTAATGCACTTGGTAATGGCATCGGAGCTGTGATCATTTCCCCTGCAGGAGGTTATACACCTTTCACTGCCAGATTATGTTTCAACTGCACTAACAACATAGCCGACTACGAAGCATGTATTCTGGGTCTCAAAGCTGCAATCAATCTAATAATCAAAATCCTGGAGGTCTACGGAGACTCGGCGCTTGTGATTTATCAAGTCAAAGAGGAATGGGACACGAAGCACCCGAATCTAATTCCTTACAAAGAATACATGCTAAGCTTGATTCCTTACTTTGAAGAAATCACTTTTGAACATATCCCGCGAGAAGAAAATCAACTAGCGGATGCTCTAGCTACCATGTCATCTATGTTCAAAGTCAGGTGGGACAATGAGGCGCCGATGATCACCATTTACAGACAAGATGAACCACCCTATTGCAATGAGATCGATGCCGAAGGAACGAAAGAAAAACCATGATTCCATGAAGTAAAAAGATATCTCGAAGCTCAGGAGTACCCTGAAGGGGCATCCATTAACGACAGAAAGTTTCTAAGAAGATTTGCTGCCAAATTCTTTCTAAGTAATGGAACCCTATACAAACGCAACCATGACTTGACTTTTCTTCGTTGTGTAAACAAGAAAGAAGCAAAACAAATTATGGAAGACATACACGATGGTGCTTTTGGTACTCATTCAAGTGGACATACAATGGCTAAAAAGATCTTAAGAGCAGGTTATTACTGGTCTACCATGGAGACAGATTTCCATCATCACTCCAGAACCTGTCACAAATGCCAGATATATGCCGACAAAGTACATGTACCTCTAGTCCCGCTATACGTCCTGACGGCTCCTTGGCCTTTTGCAATGTGGGGTATTGATATGATTGGAGAAATCAAGCCTACTGCCTCCAACGGACATCGTTTTATCCTAGTCGCTATTGACTACTTCACAAAATGGGTAGAAGCAGCGTCATTTGCTTCTGTCACTAAGAATGTTGTGGCCCGGTTTATCAAGCACAATCTCATTTGTCGGTATGGCATCCCTAAAAGGATCATCACATACAATGGCACAAATCTAAACAACAGAATGATTACTGAACTTTGCATACAGTTCAAGATCAAACATCATAATTCCTCTCCATATCGACCAAAGATGAATGGCGCGGTGGAAGCTGCCAACAAGAACATTAAGAAGATCATACAAAAGATGACAGTAACCTACAAAGACTGGCATGAGATGTTACCTTTTGCTCTTCATGGTTATCGCACATCTGCGCGTACTTCAACAGGAGCAACTCCATTCTCCTTAGTCTATGGTATGGAGGCAGTTCTTCCAATTGAAATTCAAATTCCTTCCCTAAGGATTATGAAAGAAGCTGATCTAGACGAAGACGATTGGATTCAAACGCGGTCGGACCAGATAAACTTGATTGATGAGAAGAGGCTCGCAGCTATTTATCATGGTCAGTTGTACCAAAAGCGTATGATCAAAGCCTTGAATAAGAAAGTCAAGAGTCAGGCATACCAAACCGGTGGTTTGGTTGTCAAACGCATCATCTTACCACAAGGTGACCCCAGGGGCAAGTGGACTCCCACTTATGAGGGACCGTTTGTAATCAAGAAAATATTCTCCGGCGGAGCCATGTTGCTTACCACTATGGATGGCGAGGATTTCCCACACCCTGTGAATGTGGACATAGTCAAAAAGTACTTCGCTTAAAACAGCTCGCTAAGTTGAAAACCTGAAAGGGCAATTTAGGCAAAAAATGAGCGTCTCGGTTGATTGAAAACCTGAAAAGGCGATCCAGGAAAAAATTAGAGACTAAATAAATATTATCCCGGTAGGCTGAAAACCTGAAAAGGCAGCCTAGGCAAAAGTTAGGGAATAAAGCGTACAACTATGTTCCGTTCGGCTACCTACTCACCTTCAAGGTTCAACACATCAAAGACACCGATCAGTCCAACTACTTTCTTCCAACAAGTGAGGGATGAGATGCTCGAAGACAGATTGGCAATAGCAGAATTGAAACTTGACTGGATTGTTTTCACATAGCTATTTCTCTACTTTTCCAAAGCTTTATGACAATTTCCTACTACTAGGATTTTTGTCTCCTTGTACTAATCCGCCTATCATGGCTCTTTTTCAAAAAATCAATACAGATCATGCTCAAAATCAACGTTTTCACTTTTTCTGTTTTGAATACGTAAACGTCCCGAATGATAATTTTGAATGAACATGTGCCTTTGGATATGATTGATGTTTACCAGGAAAAACAGGAATAGCATTCAGGTAATGTCCCGATCATTTGGACATCATCCCGAAACCAGCATCAGAAGAAAAATCCCCAACAGAAATGCATTTCTCAGCAAATTCCTCAAAGAGATTTTTCTCTCCATAAAAGTGATTCGAGAAATCTTATTCCCCAGCAAGGCTGTTCCAGATTGCTATCCCCAGAAGGTGTGATCTCTACACCAGGACTTGGTCAAATAGTGCATCGGAGGATTATGCATCTTCCTCATTCCCACTTTAAAGGGCATCAAAGTCAGAACTTTCAAATTACCTTTCATCCCCGAGCAGTAGTCAAAGATCCTTCAACAGAGCACCCTGGTTCTCAAAGAAGGTCCCCAGCCGAGTATACTCGAGCAAGACGACAAAAATCATCAACGATCACAATGCCTTCATTTCCAAATGGCTAGCGGGGATTTATTTTCCCAACCAGAAGCTTGATACGCTCAAGACTGCATAAGTCATACATCATACATCATACATCATACATCATACATCATACATCATACATCATACATCATACATAATACATCATACGCATATTCATACACAGCATATAATGTTTCATGACAGACGCATACATTACATGCATCATGACATTGCATGTCACTAACTTGATTTTTTTTAGGTGGACTAATAGCTTCAGATCACATACAGTGTTCCCCTGAATTCTATTCAAATGAACAGTCCTCTCAGATATAATCAGGACAAAGATTCATTCTGAAGAGATCTCTCTTTCCAACTCAAAAAACAACCATCAAAGATCTAAAGCTGATACCTCAGACGGTTCCAGAACGATCTACCATCAAAGATCTAAAGCTGATACCTCAGACGATTCCAGAACGATCTACCATCAAAGATCTAAAGCTGATACCTCAGACGGTTCCACAACGATCAACTTTCAAAATCTAAAGCGGAAAAACTTTGGACAGTCCCGTAACGATCATCCTCCTAGACTTAAAGCGGTAACCTCGGACGATTCCGAAACAGTCAATGCAGAGGTTTTCAAATACTTCATCAAGATATAATCAATGGATTCATTCTGATGAACAAACCATCAACACATTTTCCAAATGGCATCTGAAGGCCCATCTCAGGCAATGTTTCGATCTGCAGACAACATTTCTCAGACGACATTCAAAAGCAATTTCCAACATCACAACCGGTCAAGGTAAGTGCAAATTTTCAGGGCATCTAAAATATTCAATCATCTCCTACCTTCAGATTTCAAACAATCTCTTCAGGTTTAAGAAGATTGAATAGGGGCAACTGTTATACCCCAAAATTTGCCCGCATCTTTTTTCAAAAAAAAGAAGGCAACAGACTTCTGTCTAAAAGTTGGGAGTTTCATAATCTTGGATTTTTATTCCATAAATATCCTGATTTATGAAATACTTGGTTTTTAGAATTTTTCTTGTACGGTATTTTGGCTCGCTGTTGAATTTATTCTTACACAAACGCCAAGTACTGTTTATTACTTCACACACGCTATTTATTTGGGATTTATTTACAGATAAATAGTACTGACGCAATTGGTACAGAATTAAATCTTTTGCAGGCGCAAAGTCTGGGGATTCAGACTGTACTGGTAACAAGTAAATTATTATTAACTTTTGTTTCCCACTAATTTTTGTATTTTATTCTATTATTTTCAAAATCTCTTTCTTTCTCTTTCTTTCAAAATCAAATTGCAACTTTATTCTATACATCTCTTTTTCAAACCCTACCATAACACTTTCTTTCAAATCCTACTTCCACTCAAATTTTCCTTTTTGTACGGAATCACTTCATTCCCCAACGTCTCTATCCTTCTTTTCATTCTATAAATACCGCTCATTCTTTCCATAAAATCTCACATCAAATTCTAACTCATCTCTCAAATTTCTACTTCATATTCATTCTCTCTTCTTCCCCGGCAAAAATGGCGAAGCGGATGGAAACGTGTTTTCTTATGGTCATCACCGTCGTGGTGGTAATCATGTCCTTCTTCTGACTGCATAGTCCTGAAAAATGTGGACCTGGGTTGTTTACACTCCCAATCATCTATATGTTATTATTCGTAGCATGGGTTATTAATCGTCATTCTTAAAGTTTGTCGTATCTTTTATTTTTTTTTAATAACGTACCGTTCACTCGTCGTACTGTTCATTGTAGTATGTAATATTTAAATGTCGTACTATCTGTCGTTCTGTTGTTTAATTATTAAGATAATATTTTGTGTGTTTTCTGCCAGTTAAATATTTATTTTTCTGTGCATTAAATGTTTTTCAGGGTTATTATCGGTAATTTTGCTCGCATACAGTATATATTATTTATTTATTATGTCTGTGTTTTTCTAACAACTCATGTAAATAAATTTTCACCATTAAAACAACAAAAAACAAAAAGAAAAAAATTAACTTTGACTGTTGAATTTTCACTCTAACTGCTACACTGTGGCAAAAACTTTTGATTAATTAGCCACCCTTGTGGCAAAAAGAAAGTTTGATTGTGATGATATAGAAGAGATACTTCTATCATAGAGATGATAAATGTCTAATTTCCTACGGTATTTGATTTGGATATGGGGATGCTTTTAAGAAGCCTGTGGGTCCTTGTACGAAGCCCAAGAGGAGGCTATCCGAGAGTCCTTGCATTGTAAGCCCAAGAGGAGGCTATGGGAAGGACAATCGAGGGTCCTTGCACTGTAAGCCCAAGAGGAGGCTATAGGAGGCACAGTCGTTTATACGAAGCCCAAGAGGAGGCATGGTATAGTTGGTTTGAGCTCTTAGAGCGATTTCACCGGGAAACCATACTTTATGTCCTAACCTAGCTAAGGGAGATTCTTTGCACGAAGCCCAATAGGAGGCTATGGGGAACCTAGTGTTGTACTAAGTTGAACAAGCATGTAACATGAACAAGTATATGAACAAATATGAACAAGTATATGAACAAACATTAACAAGTATATGAACAAGTATATATATGACAAAGTGTATGTGTACATTGGAGTTTATGAAGGAAATATACCTTTAAGGATGACCAGTTTATCAAACAAGGTTATGTACACAGGAATAGGGACTTATACTCGGGGAGAGGCCGAATGAGTTTATTCAAAGCTATGTAAACAAATATTTATAGAGGGGTTGGGACTTATACCTTGAGGGAGGCCCATTGAGTTTATTCAAAGCTATGTAAACAAATAGTTACAAAGGGGGTTGGGACTTATACCTTGAGGGAAGCCCAATGAGTTTAGAAGAAAACCCTAATTTTTGATTTGTTATTCGAGGGTTTAAATCAAATTGATCGAGGTATAAAAAATATAGGCGTATATACAAAGAAATACCTAATTTTATACAAGGGAATGGAACTTATACCTTAAGGGATGCCCATGTTTTATTTTATAAAACATGGTTGATTGATTTGTTAAAAGATGCGAGGTTTGTCATTTGAAAACTTGGATCGTTTGTTGAAAACAGTTTGAATTTTGACAAAAGTCAACTTAATTAAGATAAAGACAAAGCTTATACCTAATTAAGACCTAAGTGATTAGGGTTTGATCACAAAATATTTACAAGTGATTAGGTTTTTTTTTGAAAATCAAATGAAAAAAACTATTTTTTAAAGTATTAAAAACACTTAAAAATAAGTCATTTTAAATGTAATAAAAATGTACCAAATAAATATTATTTTTGTGATTTTTTTGGACATTCATAAAATATATATGTTAAATGAGAAGTGTAAAAATAATGAAGTAAAAATGATGAATTTTGATTAGTTAAAATGATTGATGAATTTGTGAAGAAAAATGAAGAAAATAAATGATAAAAAAGAGGTTTGGTCTCAGAAGGGTTTGAACCCACGACCTTGAGGTTACCAGCTAAAACACTTGCCAACTAAGCTGCGCGCGCAGCTTGTTATTATATTACCGCCATTTAATTATATTTGAAAACTAATATTTGAAATTTCTGAACAGAAAATGGCTCCAAGAACACCATCCCCATTTGAATTTGAAAATCCTTGAAACTGAATTATTTTGATCGAGTAGATAGTCTATCTCACTCGTTTTTTCACAAGGAACACGATGGTACCATTTAATTCCATTTATTTTCACTCTAAAGCTATCAATTTTCGGATGAACACGAAGAACCCTAATTCTATGATTCAATCTAAAATCGTGTATGTGCAAGTTATGATGCAATTGATTGAGGGTTATTGATCCATGATAGTGCAGAAACAAGATGGAAAACCAGTTTTTCATTTATGATGCATGGATGATAGAGTTTGAAGTTCAAAGCACTTACCTTAAAAGCTTGCAAAATTGGAAATCAAATTCTGCAAAAGAGAGGTTCCAGATGTTGTTTCTTGATCTGGACAGCTTCAATGGACCTTAGGGAACATGTCTAAATGCTTGGAATGATCTGAATTCATCTGGATCAAACTGTGGTACCCGATCTGCAGTTGCTTAGAGTGAGGGTCTAATTTGATAATTCTGGTGTTACAGGTCATGGATGAGTGTTTGGATAGTTCATATGTGATATATGGATGGTGTTTGAAGTGTTACTTTGGACAGATATGAACTAGAATGAGAATTGGCATGATGAGGTTCAATATGTGTTCATATGGTGGTTGAAGAGTGATTCTGAGATTTAGGGTGTTTTGGGGTGTGTGAGTGGATCAAACACATCCCATATGGTGTTTATGAGATGTTAGAACCATCACTTTGGCCATAACTTCAAGGATTTGAAGGTTGGAATTTCCACCTCTTTGAAACTTAAGAAACTTGCAATTCAAGAAAGAAGAGAAAACCAATGCTATAAAAGGTTTTGGTGTCTTTGAGAGGTGTGAATGGTTCAATCAACTTCCATATGATGTTTAGGAAGTGTTAGAAGCATCACTTTTCTTAGAACTTCAAAGGTTTGGAAGTTGGGATTTCTTCCTCTTTGAAACTTAAGAAACTTGCATTCTAAGAAAGGAAGAGAAAACCCATGCTTTGAAAGGTTTTGGTGTGAGAATGAATGAGGTTTGGACCTCTATTTATAGGCCAAGAAATGTGATGACAAGGCTTAGCAAGTTGAGATTGCAATGATGGTTTTTGGCTTAAGAGATAAAAATGGAATATTTACATTTAGTGCATAAGGTTAAAAACCTAAACCATGGTTAAAAAAATCAAGTGTTTCTTATCTTCTTCCAATCTAATATTTTAAGATAAGAATCTTGCTTGCATCACTTGATTTAGTCATTGCTTGCATCATACTCCAAAAAGTGTTTTGAAACTTTGTGAAAATGACTTATAATTCAAGCTTAAGGACCTCTAATGACAAATTCCAAAACCATAGCTCCACTCCATATTTTTTCATGCTCATGGACATTTTGGAAATCTCTTGTTATGTACGTCAAGTCCTTAGTTGAAAGTTTCATCAAGATCTTTAAGGAAATGGGTGAAAAAGATCCATGAAGTTTGAAGAAAATGAAGTTTTTTAGTGAATTTTTCAAAAGATACCAACTTTGAAGCTCCATATCTCTTAAATGGTTAATCTCTTGCAAAAAAAATACATGTGACAAAGTTGTTCATTGGATCAAAATCTACAACTTTCATGTCGGAAGTTTTTTTCAGTTTGTAGGTGAAATTTTGAGATATTCCCTTCCAAAGTTTGGAAAAAAACCACTTGAAAACACTTAGAAAATTTTCTAAGTATGGAAAGTCAAACTTTTGACTTTTTGATTCTTGATTGATTTTCTTGATTTTCTTGATTTTCCTTGATCAAATGACTTCAAATATCATATATTGATGATTTAAAACTTTAAAAGTCATGGTTGACCAAATTTTCCAAAAAGTCAATGGTGATCTTGTACAGTTGACTTTTTCAAGCGGATCGCGTTTTTGGAGATTTCAAGTGAATCAAGATATCCTCACCAAATGAATGATATGAATGGATCATATTGAGTTATTAGAGGATCTTGAGCCATGTTTTGAGTTGTGGCACCCTGTCCTGATTAAAAAGTCAGTTGTTCAGGTGAATTAGGTTAAAAACCCTAATTGTGGGCCAAATGAAATTAATGATTGTGGCTCTGGAATTGAAGTACAATTTCCATTGGATATTGACATACGGATTATTTGAAGATGATTTAACCCTTTGAGTGATGCCTTGGAGCTTTTTAGGGTTTCCCAAATGTGATCCCTGATTTCAGTCCCTGATAGGTTCAAACCCCTAGTCTGATGACTTGATATTTCACTGTTGATCAATCTTTGTGTGGGAGATGTCTTGAGCCAATAGATTAGGTCAAGATTATGCATTTGGGTTCTTGAGGTCATGTCCCAAGTCATTAGGTCAAATCCTGAGAAAAAGTCAGGAGTATGCTGTCTTCAGTCAAAACCCTAATCCTGAGCAAAAAGTCATGAGTATGCAGTGTTTGAGGACCAAATGTTGATTGTTGATGAAGATGGTTCATTTGAGATGAAGGGAGAACAAAACCCTGATTGATTGTTACTTGTACTGATGAGTGATTTCTTGATTAAACCTGCTAAGTCACAAGTAGCAAACACAAGCTATGCAATTTGTTAGAGATGCAAATGATGCACATGATTTGATATGAGGTGGTATCTTAGGTCAAAAATTGGGGTATGACAGTAGCGATTAACTATATTAGGTCGATTCTTAGTCCCTGTGGGTTCGATATCTTTTAAAACTACGCGATAGACTGTGCACTTGCAGTCATAATCATAGACATACCCCATTGTCGCGATCACATTCCAATTCCACTAATTTTTGACTTTCTTGATTCACAATGAAAAATGTTGATCAATTCTCTTCAAATACCAATATCAGCCTTGATTTTGACCATATCCTTGAAAAAGTCAATTGTTGAGTTTATTGTCTCAGGTGAATTTCTTAATAAATAATTCTCAATTTTAACTTTCACCAATGAAACCAAATGAATAGCCTATGATGGACCTCCTGACACTTAATAACATCTCCAAGTTCTTGAGCGTAATTCTTGATCAAAAATTCAATTTTCAGTTGACTTTGATCAAGAAACCCTATTTTAAAGACCAAATCACTTCCAAGCTTGTAACTTCAAATCAAGGATCGGGAATATGGTGTTTGTGATTCCCTGGATTTTGAGGGAGCTTAGTGAAGGTATGGTGACAAGTGAGACCTCAACCCTCTCCTTTTATCAGGCATTTTTTGAGAGAAGCTCCTTCCTTTTCCACCTCCTAGAGAAGTAACTATGCTATGGATGCATGTATTGAGTTATGACCTAAATGGAATGTGTATATGAATATGATGCAAAACCTTTTCTAGGTTAAAAATGATGGGAAAATTTTGGGGTGCAACACCAAGCTATGAGTGAATGCCATAGGAACATTAGGAATATAGTGGCCATGACAGCTATGAGGCAGATGTCTTACTAGTCTGATCATGTATCCACGTTTCAAAGGAGGTTCGAATGGGGTAATATCTTATGATAGCTCCTTTAGGCGAGCCCTTTGACTCTGATTTTGACCTTGGACCTTACCTTGACCTAGACTACACCCATGAGTGGGGAGGGAATAAATTTTAACAGGTACATGTTGATGACCGTCATGGTGCTTGGTTCTTTTGTGCTTCGTTGAGTTGTCTGTTTGCCGTAAAGCTGATTTCTCGACACATTAAACTAGAAGGATGAATCTTAGACAATGGAAGAACTTCAACAAGACCAAGAGTTGCTAAAAATGGATGTTATCCAGTTGAAAAGCCAGATGAATAAGATCTTGTAAATCATGCAAGTCTTATTGAAAAAAGAAAGCAACCTTCCTCTGATTGTTACAAAGCAAGTGGACACTCTTATGGTTCTTCCTAATCCTACCACAGCCCAAAAGCAATATCATCCAGTGAGTACTCTAGTACCTTCCTACGACCCTTCTCCCAAGGATCTTCCTTAACCATCATTCTCAAAGCATCCTGATCAATAACCTCTGTCTATTCCTCGATAAAACCAAGGAAATCAGCTGCAAGAAAAGAATGTGAACAAACCTCTAAGGAAACAACATAAGAGGTATCGCCGCTTTGACCCGACTCCAAGGACGTATGCTGATTTATTTCCTCAAAAAGCTCAGGCTGCTCAATGACAAGCTGTTGGACAAAGTCAGAATCATGATATGACTACTTTTTATCCTATTCCTACGACTTACACTGAATTGTATCATGCGTTGGTTCAAATAGGGATAATTACAACAAGAGCTTTAACTCCTCTAAATCCTCTTCCAGAAGGTTTCAGATTTGATCTTCATTACCCTTTCCATCAAGGTGCTGCAGGCCATGATTTAGAAAAGTTTTTCCCCCTGAAGGCAAGAGTTCAAAAGCTGGTTAGCTCAAAGATTCTCTCTTTCAAGGATGTTGGTCCCAATGTTGTTATCAGTCCTTTTCCAATTCACAGTAGCTGAAGACAGGTCCAAGACAAATGTCTCCCTAAAGCCAGTAAATCAGACATGACAACATATCCTTATTTGTATTATGTTGCATTGCATTAGAATTATGTTATTTTTAATTGTAATTTTAATGAAATGGGCATTTCCTTTGTTTTGAATCAATCATAACATGTTATATTTCCCTGCAACTTACAAAATTTTAAAAAATTCAATATATATATATATATATATATATATATATATATATATATATATATATATATATAGCTTTCATTTTCCATGTCACTTTCTATATTAGTTTTCTATTTAAGCAAAGATTGGAGGGAGGGCGATGATGAACGAATACCCAATTTGCAACAGTATGCTTTCAAAGAAAACTTTGTTGATGATGTACAAACATTGCTTCAAATCCCCAAACATTGGAGATATAAGGAAGATAATCCCTCGTTAACTCCTTTGAGCCTAGAAGTTGGTGTTTGTTTCTGCAAGAAATTTAAACCCTTAATTTTAACCTGGGATAAGGTAGTTGTTCATTTATACTGACTAATGCATCCGATTTCCAAGAAAATCAGTCAATTGCTAAGGGATCATCCCATAAATTTTCCAACAAGAGATTCAACTACATCCTGTCTTCGTACACTATGTCGAAGAAGAAAGTGAAAACCCAAAGTTTACAATGGTTGTATCTCTTGGACCATCAATATGGCAATCAAAATTCTCGATTCCTCACAAGATCAGACAAACAAATGCCAAACAAGTTGTTCCAAAAAAAAGAGAAAAAAAGAAAAGCCTCCTAAGTTGAACATCAAACGACTTGGGAAAAAATTAGGGAATCCCGCTGTCATACCCTAATTTTGACCCCCCCTGAGATGTCACATCTCCAGAAATTTCATCAACTCAAGACAAATACCCAGAGCAGTCACTTGTTTACCTAGTACTCAGTCGAGGGTGTTCAAGAACAAAGAAGCTCAAGCAAAGGATCAATCAATAAGAAAATGACCTCTAATACAATCATAGAACTCAAAATGATTCATTCATCCACCTATGATGATCAAACATCAGTCATCAAGACTCAGGTTTGCTCAGGTCAACAAACTAGGGTTTTGAGCCTATCGAGGACTAAAATTAGGGCCCACATATGGGAAACCCTAAAAAGCTCCAGGGCATCACTCAAAGTGTTTAATCATCATCAAATGATCCCTATGTCAATATCCAATGGGAATTGTACTTCAATTCAAGATCCACAGTCATCAATTTCATCTGGCCTATAAATTAGGGTTTTTGATCTAAATCACCTGGACAATTGACTTTTAATCAGGGCATGGCTCCACAACTCAAACCATGGCTCAAGAACCTCTACTATATCAATATGATCCACTCATATCATCCATTTTAAGAGGGTAGCTTGATTCACCTGAAATCTCAAAAAATCACAGTTTACTTGGAAAAGTCAACTGTACAATATCACCTTTGACTTTTTGGATTTTTGGTCAACCATGGACCTTTGAAGATCAAAATCATCAATATATGGTTATTGAGGTCCTGTGACCAAGAAAAATCAAGAAAATCAATCAAGAATCAAAAAGTCAAAGTTTGACTTTTAATACTTTTTTTCTAAGTGTTTTAAGGCTTTTTTCTCAAAATTTGGAGGGGAATATCTCAAAATTTCACCTACACAACTCAAAAAACTCCCAACATCAAAGTTGTAAATTTTGGTCCAATAAACAACTTTGTCAAATATAATTTCTTGGCAAAAAATCAACCATTCAAGAGATATGGAGCTTCAAAGTTGCTGCATTCATGAAACTAGTAAAGAAACCCTAGTTTTCTTCAAACTTTATGGGACTTTTTCACTAATTTCCCTAAGGATTTTGGACAAGCACCAAACTAATGAGTCAAATTACATATCAAGGGCTTTCCAAATTGTATTTAACCTTCTCCAAATTCATCATGAGCTAGGAGTTATGATTGATCAAAGTAAGGTGCATGAAGTGAAAATCCAAGAAATGACACACTTTGATTTTGCAAGTTTTATGCAAATGCCTTAACCAAATGGTACCTATAAACTTCAGAATTACCACAAGGGATAGGATGGAATCATTTTCATCATTGCATAAATATTTGAGAGAATATTCCAAAAAACCAAAACATGTGATTATGTAATGATTACATTTATGAATTTATGGCAAATGATGATTCATCAATTGGAATCTTTTCTAAGCCAATTGGAACTCTTCTCTGCATCAGAAATATCCCCTAAGATCACAAGAGATCAATGTTTGGGGAGCTAGCTCGAAATTCCATCATTGCATATGTGATATTTTCAAAATTTCTTCATAGCTAAGAAACCAAGTTAACTCCACTAAGAAAGCTCACTCTATCCAAATGCTCTAAACCTTTTGCCTATAAATAGAAGAGCCTTCCTCAATATCCAACACACCAAAGCAACAGAAAATCTTGCTTTCTCCTTCTCTCCCTCATGCTTATGGTTTTCAAAAGTTCTTTGGCAAGAAGAACCGAATTCTTTAAACCAGAGCTCTTCTTTTGAAAGTGAGCCTTCTAACATCTCTAGGAGGTTCCTTAGAAGTGATCCAAGCACCTGAAACACTTCTGCAAGTGGAGAAACACCATAGCCACTTTCAATTTGGAGCTTAATCAGTTGGAGGTGTGTAGAATAATTCAGTGGGTGTGAAACAAATCTAAGCACATCAACATGTTCTTAAGGGTGTAGTGAAGTTATTCAGATGCATGCAACACATCTGTAAGTGCAGAATCAACACTCTCCATGTTCACTTGAAGCTCAAATAGAAGGTATCGAGTAGAGCAAACCTGAAGTATTCGAGTTGAAATAAGCATTCGGTTAGCATCACTGAGCTACCAGGAAGCTTTTGCAATCATCCAGCCATAGCTAGAAGCTCTCCACCATCACCACGACCTCCATTTTCAGAGGTATTTTTTGAAACTCTAACACTCTTATTCAAATACTCTTTGCAATATATCTAGATACCAGTTTGCTTAGCATCATCAGAGGATTAAAAACCCTCTATCATCATTTAATTTTAAAATTAGGGTTTATGTGTTCTTCATGTTTTCTGAAGAATTAGATAGTTGTAGTTAATATAAATTAATATTAGTTACATATCTGGATTCGTGAGGAAATTTAGAACGAAATTCATGTTTACATCATCCAATTTGGTTGAGAAATGAGTAAGTTCAAAAATTCAAAAATGGTGTAGCTTGAGGTTGAAGAAGAAGATGGTGAGTGGCGCCATTTTTGAATTCTCAGAAACCGTGTATTAAACGAATACATCGTTTAGCTCACTTGGTCACATGCGCTTCTTGCCTCTCTTGCCATAAGGTCTGGGGTTCGATCCCCCCCTCAGACATTTTTTTATTTTTTTCCAGTTTTTCACACTTGTTTCATATATGATCAAAGGCGCGCGTATGTTATACAAACTGAGCACGTAGCTCAGTTGCCCATGTTTTGTGTGTTGGTCATAAGGGCGTGGGTTCAAACCATGGTGAGGCCAAAACCAATTTTTTACCACTTGTTTATTTCATTTTCTTCACAACTTTAACCTATTAATTCACCTATCAAAGTAAATCATTTTTGCTTGATTTTTCACACACTTTTCATTCAATATATCTATTTTATGAACAAACCAAAAAATCACAAAAAATATTATTTATTTGATGTTTTTATTGAATTTTCAAAACCTAATCACTATGTAAATATCATTTAGGTCTTAATTAGGTGTAGACTTTGCCACTACCCTAATTAAGTTGACTTTTGTCAATTTTCAAACTATTTTCAAACCTCGATCAAACAGACGATTAAGGTTTTCATTCAACAAAACCTTACATATTTCAAAATAATTCAACTGTTTTTCATAAACAGTAAATCAATTTCAATGGGCCTCTAATAGAGTGTAAGACCCAACATCTTTTCTTTTCATAGTTTGTTTTCAAACTCATCTTTAACAGAAAACTTCTCATCTGTTTTCAAAAAACTTTCTTCTCGGTATTGAAGGGAATTATTCCCGGTGAAACTCTTCATATACCTATGTGACCTAGTGTCCATCTTCACTTCTTCTGTTTTCAAAACAAAAACATTTCAAAACTGTTTTCAATAAACATTCAACTGTTTTCAATTCAAACTTTCAATCTGTTTTCAAAACAACTTCAACTTCAAATCAATTGACCTTGGGCCTCTCCTTGAGTCTAAGACCCAACCCCTTTTGTACATACATCTTTCAAAGGCCTCCTCTTCATCCAGGTTAGGCTTTATAGCTTTCAATTTACAAGCTTTCATTTAAATTATTGTCAAATATTAATTGTATATATATATATATATATATATATATATATATATATATATATATATATTGTTTAGAACTCCGTCTGAGAACAACCTTAGGACAAATAAACTATATATATATTATAACACTATGGCCTAGGATTGAGAATGTCTTCCCAGTGAAGGCTCTTTCCTAATTAGAATTCCTTAGTTCAAACCTCAAGATGAATTATTCCCGGTGAAACATCTTGAAAAAAGCCTTAGAACAAAAATAGGACACATCCACCCAAGAGGAATTATTCCCGGTGAAACCTCTTACCCATTTGCTTAGAGCCAAAATAATATCAAAACCAACATAGCTTTCTCTTGTGCTATAACAAGGACCCTCGATGACCCTCGATTAGCCTCCTCTTGGGCTTACAATACAAGGACCCTCAGGCTTCTTAAAAGCATATTCACAGCTTTCTCTTGAGCTTGTATACAAGGACCCATCAGGTTTCTTTTAAACATAGGAACAAGTCTTTAGTCACCTTTTAGCCTATCCAGGTGAGATTCTTCTATTCTTCAGACCAGACTTCAAATAAGCCAAGTATGTCTCAATCTCAGTATTGAGTTCACCTTTTGGAATGAGAGACATGACCAGTCTCTGTCACCTTTATCTTCAATCTTCAATAAGTCTTTTCCATAGTAGAGTCTAGATTCCACATCTGGAATGTCCTCAGCACAGTCAGCTTTAATCTTGGGCTTTAAACAAGAAGTTTAAATCAATTCCTTCAAATTAATATTCCCTAGAAAGGGTCAGCCTTCAAAATCAATCCTTCAAATCCAAATTCCCTGGAAAGGGTTAGCTTCCAAATCATCTTTCATTCAAACCTTCAAAACTCCCTGGTAAAGTTAACCTTGAGTCAGTCTCAATCACTCAAACAAATTCCCAGTAAGGTAAACCCTCAACTCTGGGCTTTCATTCATCAATCCCTGCTTAATAAAAGCACAGTCCCTAGAAAAGTCAACCTTCAATCTCCGAACAATAGAGTAACCCTCAGTAGAGTTAGTCTCAACCTTGGGCTTTGTACAAGACAGATATTCCCCTTTGAGTCAAAAGATCCCACACTGGTAGATCTTCCCCATCAAGAGTTAACCAACACCTTGGGCTTTGTAAAAGGCAGATAATAGAGTCTTTACATTGAGACTTCCTCACTAAGTCAGCCACAACCTTGGGTTTTGTTCAAGGCATAAAATAGAGTCATCCATAATCTCCAAACTGTGTTTCCTCAGCAGTCAGCCACAACCTTGGGCTTTGTACAAGGCAGAAAAATAGAGTCTCCCTAGGTAGAGTTAGCCACAATTCTTGGCTTAGTACAGAACACAAAATAAATCTTTCAATCAAATAAAATAAACATTCTCCAGTTAGAGTCAACCACAAGTCTAGGCTTCATACAAAACACAAATTCCTTTAGTCAAAGTCAATTCCCAGTGGAGTCATCTCCCAGAGTCAATAAAAACTCTTTTAAGCCTCAAGCTTGGGCCTCATACAAGCCAGTCAAATTCAAATCTTTCTGTAATACCCCGATCCTCCGACATAAGTTAATTATCATTTAATTGGTTAAGTGATGATTAGAAGGCATATTGATATTGGCTTATGTTAATTATTTAGAATTATTATGAGAACAAGTGGACTAGTTAGAAGTTAAGGGATTTAGTTGGATATGAACATAATGGCATCTTTGTGAATAAAGATTAGTTGAAGGGGAAATTTGGGCAATAAACATCACTTGCATGAGAGCTTAAGGCATTGTTTGGTGTTGGACTCTCCAAATCAGAATTTGTGGAGAAAGAAAGGAGGAACAACTTAAGAACAAGAAGAGAAAGAAGTGCATATATCCATTTTCGCAACTATTGATACAGCTCCACTAAATCAGGTATATCTCCCAACTCGTAACTCCGATCGTAACGATTCTGGTCCCGTTGGAAAGCTAACGAATTTCTCTTCGATTTGCACCTATGGTTCGCGTTCATAGCTTGCTTATTGGTGGAGATAAACGCATTTGAAGATTGATGATTGATGCTGAAAGTGAGTACAAGAGTGGTTACGGGTTTGGTGAACTTGAAGGTGTAGTTTGTGTCAAGAAGATAGTCCAATGGCAGCAAGAACATGATCTCAACCTCTATTACTCCATGGTGAGTCCTTAGTTAGAGACTTTGGGGAAAATCATGGGAATTGCATGTTTGGGGCTTAGGGATTGTGAGAAATAATTATAAATCCATGACACTAACATGATAATTGTGCTATTTGTTGGTTGTTATTGTTATTTGTTGGCTGGATATATCTTTAAATCGTGCATGCAGGTGGATCCACGGGGTTAAAATACCCCAGGACAGAAATGATGAGTTCTGCATTTTTCTGTGTCTGCTATGGTCCGCTAAGCGGGCTAATGCCGCTAAGCGGATGCTGAGCATTTTTCCAGAAATTCGCGGTTCCGCTGAGCGAACCCTGTTTGCCCGCTGAGCGGAGGATGCTGTTTGTGAAGAAATAATAAATCGCGAGCCCGCTAAGCGGACGTGAGACCGCTAAGCGAGGAAACAGTTGAGGTTCGCCCCTGGAAAGCCCGCTTACAGGCCGCTAAGCGGCCAGTGCTGGGCAGAGTTATATTTTTCGTACCCCTTGAGTGCAGTTCTGGTTTTATTTGTAACCAGACTCCTCCCTATTCGATTAGGTGTACCTGTTGATGGTATGTGACACCGTTAATCATTAAAGTTTTGTATTTCCATTTGATTATTCGGAAATTGTGAATTATGCATAATTGAATGTGATGGTGTAACTACTCATGCTTGTTCCTTAATGCTTTATAAATGCAATGTGATGGAACATGAAAATGTGGTGATGTCCAATGTTTTGGTTGAACATTCGGATTGGCTTGTGTTATGATATTACACTTTATGCGTGTACGTATGCTTGAATCGAAGTGGCCGGGGGTTAGGTTGGGATATACCTCTTACTATGATGTAAGGTATTATCCTGGATCATGTGGTCCGTGGAATAGTCCGATGTTATGATCAGAGGTCGCGCACCTGAGCTACCGTTGCAGTGTGCTCGTGAGTGCCGTGAGGGGCCTATACTCATTGACGTTGACACACTTGTGTGCACGGTATGGTGGGGTTATGTGGCCATGTAGGCTATTACATAATGATTGTAACTCACCTCTAGTAAAGTCATGTAGACTAATACTAGGCTTTCGCCCGGTGGGACCATGCGTCAAGGTGGCGGTTTGTACTCGGTGTAACCCACTTGCGTGAAGAAGGTTAATGGGACAATGACGCCATTTAGGCTAATGTCATCTCGCGGCTACTTAGGCTTGTGCGAACCCGTTTAACCATCTTGCAGTGAGCTTGTACAAGTCCCTTGACACTAGGCATGGGTGGACTCATCGAGGGTGCGTTCGTTCCATAATCTAGCCGAGGTTTATTACACTTCTTGATTCCCCGTATATGGATACGGGTTTTGCATACTTGTTTGTGATATACTTGTGTGTTTGTATATGATGAGTCCTATGGTGGACGATTCCTTGTTTTCTCCGTACTTGTACCGGATGTGAGCATAACCCCGAATCAATGGTGGATTCGGTTTGTTGATGCATGTACCCTGTAGAACCGAGTGGACCCATAGGATAGGAGGACTCACTGAGATTTAGTAATCTCACCCCAATCAAATTATATTTTTCAGGTGCAGTTTAGTAGCGTTTGACAGATAGCAGGTTCGGATTGATGACTTAAAGTGGTGATGGCTCGGAGACCTCGTCAGATCTTATTTTCCGCTGTGCAAATCCATGAAGACACATGTTTTGTAATTATTAATATTATTTCATGTTGTATTTATATGGATCATCTTGTATCTTTAGCTTTTGTATGTACTCAAATACCGATTTTCAACGTTTCATGCATAATATACTAGTCAATTATGTGTGGGGTGTTACAGTTGGTATCAGAGCAGGTCGATTCTCGGCCGAGCCATGAGACATCACTAGCAATTCCTTTCCTCCTCACATGTGTGCGTTGCTAGCCTGATTTTACTGATATCTCATTGAGTCGTTGAACTTGATCAACTCATCGACTAAGTGTGAGACAGTAGAATTACGGCAGAGCCGCCACGAGGACTCGTAAACCTGTAAGTGTCGTGAACCCAAGTAGCAAGGATTAGTTGGGTGGTGAATTGTATGTGGAAGCTGGATTTATTGCACGACGTAAGTAGGAGGGATATTGGAGTTGTCAGACTTAAGGAGAGCGTTTGACGCGAAATAGTGATACTCGAACTACCAAGTATGGATCGAGACAACTAGAACCCCCAGGAATTAGATTGGACGAAGTGAATTTTTATCCAAGTCTTGGTAATGGCAAACAGGATTGAGTAGGAGCCTTGTAGGTGAGATTCTCCGAAGGTGTTGAGCTGGGAATTAGTAGAATTCAGTACCGATGATGCTGCCGGTGTTAAGTGCGACTGATGAGCTAATAGGATAGAATGACCTTTGGAAATGTGGATAGAAGAGTCAGACCTTTATGATTGCGCTGGTACGGACAATAATTGGATGGATGAAGTATTAGATCCTGATCCAACTTGAAGTACCCTAAGCGAGAGTAGTTACCTAGTAGATGTTGGTGGAATGTATGAGTGTGGTAACTTAAGATTGGCGAAGCTTGAATACCTTGTCGGTGGAAGAGGGCATGCATTTCCGTTCTTATCATTTTGTATTTAAGTTCTAGAACTATGCTAGATGGAATATGAAATGATGTAGAAGCGTGAAATGCAGTGACCTAAGTTCTTGTTAGTTGTTGTTCGTCTGACCCCGAGTGAAGCCATGGAACTACGTTTGGCGTTGGGCGTTCAGGCGAGTAAGAACTAAGATCTATTTGGAACGTCAGTAGGATGATCACAGTTGATTCGGATGTTAGGAACCATAGTATTCCTATCTGGACTGAATTATCCTTGGAATCTCATGCTTGCGTGGGACGAGTGGGTACGCGCACTGCATGGTAATCCAAAGTTGGGCTTCAAATCTTCGTGCTTGGCATTTTGGCTTCCCGAGTAAGTAAACCTTGGTGTGTAGCACTCTCAGATTTTAGCATCCTGAGGAGTGTGATTCGAAGGACTTGAGGAACGATGAGCCTATTGGAAGCCTGTTCAGACACTTGTCGGTCGTGACTATAGGATACGCGTGGGGATCATCATACGCCATTAAGGTAGGCTACCTGGATACATGGCCTCGGAGTGGGACCACCATGTTGGTACTACCAGATGAGTATAATGCCACCGTATCGCTATCGTGCACGAGATGCGTGAGTCATCCTTTTGCCGACATGTGTGGGACAAAGGTGATCTGAAGCTCAAGGTAGAATTCTGATTTTGGAACTCGTGAGACGCGAATCCAGACTCTCATAAGGTATGTGGGATAAGGATCCATACGTCGCGCTCGATAGTAGAGGAATAACTAGACAGGCGATGGTGTGATGGATCAAGATCCGATACTATACCTATGGAGACTCTGAGTGATCGTACTCGCGTGAGTTAGAGTCAGATTATACCTTGCAGACGTTCTCGTTTCATGAAGTGTTAGGTTGACAATTTTACGTGAGTGTCTAGAGTGGGACTCGTGTGCGGTCATGATATCCTAGTCAGCATGGTGAATGGCTATCATGTACCATTGGCGACCGGTGATGGAATATGCAAGTTGTATCTTGGATTGGCTTGATGTGTGATGTGTCTGGTAAGGTATTGCTAGATACTCTGAGTGGAGAAGTGTTAATCTTTGTAAAGCAGGGACATTTTGGTCTGAGAACTTCTGAGGAGTTTATAAGAGAGATGTTCGAAATGCAAAGTGCAAAGTGCAATTTCTTGTATTGTGGCTACACTCAGACCGTTGGAAGCACTACAATGAAGGATGCAGCCGTCGAGGAAGTCAGTTTAGTGTCTGATTCAGCGGTGGAACAGACATTAGATGACTGTGTGAATGGAGTGTGGCTATGGGAGAATTGTTATATCAGTAAGTCACACGAGTTATCAGAGGCGATACTACGCTAAGAGAATGAAGCCGTATGATTGGGGAGAAGCGATGTGGAACTGGCAGAGTTGTGGTAAGCTGCAGTACGTTATGAAGGATTAGTTATACCATCTAAGCAACAAGGCTTGTTGGAATAATGGACATAGCAGTTATACGCTTATACGTTGCGGAAATCAGTAACGAAGGACGATTTTTAAGTCAAGGGGTGTTTGGTTTTCAATGTCCTGAAACCGAAGCTTGTGCCTAAGTTGTGATGGATGGATCTAACCTGAAATGATAGAGTAGGTGGAGACTTGGTTCTGGGGATTACGCAATTACAAGGAGTAGTAGTCAACAATGAACGCATATGGAGTTCTGGCACGTGTTGTAATTGGACAACTGTAGATAAGGAATTATTGTGTATTTATGGAAACTAAGTGAATTATGGATATAACGTGACTCTGAGGATTTAAAGGTGTGTGACTTGTTGGAATCAGAGTAGCGCAACGGATCAAGGAAGAATCAGATAAGTCTGAGGGGGAAATGAGCGGATTATTTGTAGGATCTTATGTTGGGATGAAAATATTTTCCTGAGGGAAATTGCCGTAGCAGCATTTTGTTCATTCCAATCTCTCGAAGATCCACCATAAGCTCATGAGGTGTCGTCAATGGGCCGGACTGGGAAGAGACCTTGTGGATGACATGTGATCCGATGTTCGTAGATCATCAGTTGAGCTTGTAAGCATCAAGGGTTGGATAGAGCATCGTGACCGTTGAAATGCTGAAAGCAAGCGAAGAATTGCAATTGGCGTAAGTTCCTTGTGGCTATGCCTTATGCAGGACAAGTGTGCAGGAAGGCGTGGGCAGTGTTGCAGGTTAACTGCTGAATTTCACCTTTCATCAGTGGAATCTTGTGCAGAGTGTTTCACCTTGTGGATCAGTAATGTTTGTTGAACAAGGGTGAACACACCAGAGAATGAAACGAAGGATATCCGACATAAGTGGATCACTAAGATTTTTGAAGTTCTGGAGATTCAGTGCAGAGTAGTGAAGGTCAAGGACCCTGGAAGGATCTTTCCCCAAATATGTCAGGACGAAGCATCTGGATAGACGTGTTGCTTGAGAGTCAAGGTTCTAACCATGCATAGTGGGACGCAAGAATTTTGGCGGATTATGTTTCTTCGTATGGGATGACCATCAGACAGAGTAGTGGGATTATCTAAAGAGGAATGTGAGTAACATTCTTTCTCTTGGTTGGATAGATATGAAGAGTTGGTTTTCTTGGTGAGCGGAAGGAATTCGAGGACGAATTCTATTTAAGGGGGGGAGAATGTAATACCCCGATCCTCCGACATAAGTTAATTATCATTTAATTGGTTAAGTGATGATTAGAAGGCATATTGATATTGGCTTATGTTAATTATTTAGAATTATTATGAGAACAAGTGGACTAGTTAGAAGTTAAGGGATTTAGTTGGATATGAACATAATGGCATCTTTGTGAATAAAGATTAGTTGAAGGGGCAATTTGGGCAATAAACATCACTTGCATGAGAGCTTAAGGCATTGTTTGGTGTTGGACTCTCCAAATCAGAATTTGTGGAGAAAGAAAGGAGGAACAACTTAAGAACAAGAAGAGAAAGAAGTGCATATATCCATTTTCGCAACTATTGATACAGCTCCACTAAATCAGGTATATCTCCCAACTCGTAACTCCGATCGTAACGATTCTGGTCCCGTTGGAAAGCTAACGAATTTCTCTTCGATTTGCACCTATGGTTCGCGTTCATAGCTTGCTTATTGGTGGAGATAAACGCATTTGAAGATTGATGATTGATGCTGAAAGTGAGTACAAGAGTGGTTACGGGTTTGGTGAACTTGAAGGTGTAGTTTGTGTCAAGAAGATAGTCCAATGGCAGCAAGAACATGATCTCAACCTCTATTACTCCATGGTGAGTCCTTAGTTAGAGACTTTGGGGAAAATCATGGGAATTGCATGTTTGGGGCTTAGGGATTGTGAGAAATAATTATAAATCCATGACACTAACATGATAATTGTGCTATTTGTTGGTTGTTATTGTTATTTGTTGGCTGGATATATCTTTAAATCGTGCATGCAGGTGGATCCACGGGGTTAAAATACCCCAGGATAGAACTGATGAGTTCTGCATTTTTCTGTGTCTGCTATGGTCCGCTAAGCGGGCTAAGGCCGCTAAGCGGATGCTGAGCATTTTTCCAGAAATTCGCGGTTCCGCTGAGCGAACCCTGTTTGCCCGCTGAGCGGAGGATGCTGTTTGTGAAGAAATAATAAATCGCGAGCCCGCTAAGCGAACGTGAGACCGCTAAGCGAGGAAACAGTTGAGGTTCGCCCCTGGAAAGCCCGCTTACAGGCCGCTAAGCGGCCAGTGCTGGGCAGAGTTATATTTTTCGTACCCCTTGAGTGCAGTTCTGGTTTTATTCGTAACCGGACTCCTCCCTATTCGATTAGGTGTACCTGTTGATGGTATGTGACACCGTTAATCATTAAAGTTTTGTATTTCCATTTGATTATTTGGAAATTGTGAATTATGCATAATTGAATGTGATGGTGTAACTACTCATGCTTGTTCCTTAATGCTTTATAAATGCAATGTGATGGAACATGAAAATGTGGTGATGTCCAATGTTTTGGTTGAACATTCGGATTGGCTTGTGTTATGATATTACACTTTATGCGTGTACGTATGCTTGAATCGAAGTGGCCGGGGGTTAGGTTGGGATATACCTCTTACTATGATGTAAGGTATTATCCTGGATCATGTGGTCCGTGGAATAGTCCGATGTTATGATCAGAGGTCGCGCACCTGAGCTACCGTTGCAGTGTGCTCGTGAGTGCCGTGAGGGGCCTATACTCATTGACGTTGACACACTTGTGTGCACGGTATGGTGGGGTTATGTGGCCATGTAGGCTATTACATAATGATTGTAACTCACCTCTAGTAAAGTCATGTAGACTAATACTAGGCTTTCGCCCGGTGGGACCATGCGTCAAGGTGGCGGTTTGTACTCGGTGTAACCCACTTGCGTGAAGAAGGTTAATGGGACAATGACGCCATTTAGGCTAATGTCATCTCGCGGCTACTTAGGCTTGTGCGAACCCGTTTAACCATCTTGCAGTGAGCTTGTACAAGTCCCTTGACACTAGGCATGGGTGGACTCATCGAGGGTGCGTTCGTTCCATAATCTAGCCGAGGTTTATTACACTTCTTGATTCCCCGTATATGGATACGGGTTTTGCATACTTGTTTGTGATATACTTGTGTGTTTGTATATGATGAGTCCTATGGTGGACGATTCCTTGTTTTCTCCGTACTTGTACCGGATGTGAGCATAACCCCGAATCAATGGTGGATTCGGTTTGTTGATGCATGTACCCTGTAGAACCGAGTGGACCCATAGGATAGGAGGACTCACTGAGATTTAGTAATCTCACCCCAATCAAATTATATTTTTCAGGTGCAGTTTAGTAGCGTTTGACAGATAGCAGGTTCGGATTGATGACTTAAAGTGGTGATGGCTCGGAGACCTCGTCAGATCTTATTTTCCGCTGTGCAAATCCATGAAGACACATGTTTTGTAATTATTAATATTATTTCATGTTGTATTTATATGGATCATCTTGTATCTTTAGCTTTTGTATGTACTCAAATACCGATTTTCAACGTTTCATGCATAATATACTAGTCAATTATGTGTGGGGTGTTACACTTTCATACAGTAGATAGACATGATTTATCTCTATAGAGAGATATTTCTCCTATTTCACCACATTCAAAATTACAAACATTTTCATTTCAATTTCAAACATTCTCCCATTTAGGACTCTGAAAGGCATGCTCTGAGGCACACACACCCAGACGACTTGTTCCCTTTCCCTAAACGGGTTGAGAATCTTTCTTTCATTCAAGAGACACGTGACTAGCATACTTGTGCACACACAAGTAAGGTTCCTCTCTTGTGAAACAAACCCAGCTCTTCTATCACTTCAAATGTGTGGGGTGGAATAGTAGAAATACCTCTCTGTAAAGATGACTTCATGTCTCTTTCCTGTAAATAGAGATTTAATTCCAAACATCAACCTTGAGCTTCAAGCAAGGCACCCAAAAATCAATTAATTTCCCTAATTAGTTCCCCGAACTACAAAAAGCTCTGACTTCCATTAGGGATATGTAGGCATGAGATTCACAAGGAATCTCAGCGAGCTAATCAAAAACCAAAAAACAGTCAGTCCATCTGTCTTTCATTTCAATTCAATTCAATTAAGTTCTCTCTCCTAACACAAAGGAGAAACTTTCCCAATCAATTAGGAAACACAAACACATAGACACGGAGAAGGTTCCCGTAGAGTACTACGGATATGTAGGGTGCTTAAAACCTTCCCTATGTATAACCGACCTCCCGGACTCCAGAACTTCTGATTAGGTGAAATCCCCACACCTAGAAAACTCTTAGGGTTTATTTGAGATCTTTTTCCCTTCCTCCTCGTAGGATAATTAAAAAGTTCTTGTGTTATCGTAGGAAGAACTAAAATAAAATTCATCCCACAAGGGCGCCTCTCTCCTTCCAAATTTTGCGTGAAGGGTCCGGCGTGCCGTCCTCCCAAGTGAAATGGGGAGGTAATAAAAACGACACCGCACCCGCTGGATTGAAATATCAAAATAAACTTTCCAGGAAAAAATTAGGGATGCAAAAAAATCAAAGCAATAAAAAGAGAAAGATCACAAAAGATCTTTGACAAAAGAAAGAAAATCAAGAACAAGCTTGTGTGACTTCTAAAGAAGAATAAGTGACTACCACCTCAAAGAATCCATTAGTTTTCAAGCTATCATGTCATATACAAATCCTCTTGGAAGTTGAATGTGTTTGTCAAGTAACTGAACATAGGACTGGAGAACATCACCAAGAATGGGGTGGGTACAAAGCAAATTTTGAGCCTTATATTCTTTGTTTTATAAACCGTGAACCAGGCCATGTTACAACCCTTAAAAGACCTAACTGAAGTAAGGTTTCTTTTGAAAGCATACTACAACAAGTTTGCTTTAACCTGACTCCTAATTGTTTTCCAATAATTTGTGTTTAGACCCTGTTGTCACTTTTTTCTTTACATCTTGAATTTCAAAAATTACATTTTCATCAGGATTCATCCGTTTGTATTCCACAATTTCATTTAAATAAATGAATTGTTTTCAAAATTTGCGTTAACATTGCATTAAAAATACCATTTCGAATAAACAACTTTTATTTATAAGTCAACACTTGACACCAAGGAAATTTCAGCCATATGAAACTAGTAGTTGATTATTTGCAAGTGGTATTACCATGGTTACTTCACTTTAAGAGCCCTTCATTCAGGGGAAATTCTCTTCAAAATTCGAATCAATGGGGCATGTCATCTCAAGATCAGTCGGTTCTAAAGCTTCTGTTGGTACAAATTCAGCAATCTAGGGCAAAACAGAGCCAGGATCTCTCCATATATTCAAGCATCTCAGACAAGCTCATGTCATACATCAAGTTCATAATTGGTGTTAGGAATCATGCTTCACAAAGCTTGCCAAGGGAACTCTTCTCATTTCAATCGTCTGAGTCCTACCACTGGGCATTTGTTGAATCATTTAAATCATAATCCTCAAACCATAGTATTCATCACGCGTCCATCTATCATTGACGTCTAACATTTCATGCATCTTTAATCTTAATGCATAGCACGAACCCTGTTTCATATGCATCTGAAGAACATCATTGTTACTATCAGTCGTTTACCTTATTTCTTCAGTAAATCTCGGCAGAAGATTACTTGATAACAGATATTTCCTAATTGATCACGACAGTAGATCATTCAGAAGACCTCATCAGTAGGTATTATTTTTTTGAACCTTGGCAGTAGATTCCCCTAGTTGATCTCGGAAGAAGATTTTTCCAGCAGACCTCGGCAGTAGATATTATATCTTTGAATCTCAGCAGTAGATTCCCCTGTTTGATCTCGGCAGAAGATTATTTAGAAGACCTCGGCATTAGGTATTTCCCAGCAAGTCTCAGTAGTAGACTCCGCAATAAGTTCCTTTTGATTATATTTCATGTTTGATCTCGGCGGAAGATTATTCAAAAGATCTCGGCAGGAGGTATTTCTCAAACAAGTCTCGGCAGTAGAATGTACTACAGTTCCTTATGAAAACTTTCCCTGATTGATCTTGGTAGAAGATTATTCAGAAGACCTCGGCAGCAGGTATTTTCTAGCAAATCTCGATAGTAGACTCCACAACAAGTTCTTTTTGAATAGTTTTCCTGTTTGATCTCGGTAAAAGATTATTCATAAGACCTCAGCAGTAGGTATTTCTCAACAAGTCTCGCCAGTATACTGTAAAAAATTCATTTTGAATACATTTCCTAGTTAATCTCGGGAGAACATTTCAAGTAGACCTTGGCAGAAGGTATCTCCTCGGTTGAATCTCGGCAGTACATTCCTTAATCAATCTCTAGAAGTTTTCTCCTTAGTGAGCCCTATCTGGATTTTTCCCCAACTGTCTCTTTCATTCGAGTCTATCACTCGTTCTTGTTATTATTCCCCTCCAAAGTTCTTCTCCCTTTTCTAACCTTCTCCAACAACAATTTATCTCTCGTGGCGCTATATCCCCTACAGAGATTCGAGTCTATCTCATATCATATCATATAAAAAAAAAGAGTTCATGCATATCATATTATGTCAAGGCATCTTAGAGAAAAAAATCAGGTTTGTTTGTATTTAATTACCTCCTATCTTGTTGAGATGAAGTTTTCAACTTTCTTATCTCCTGATAGAAGAAACTTAAATAGGGGAAACTATTGCACCCTGATTTTTTCCCTAACATTTTATTCGCATTATTGTATTTCATGAGGTTATGCTTTATGTTTACCAACCCCTAAATCAAAAGTGCAAAAATATGTCTTGTTTCTCTTTTGTTTTTTTGTAAGACAGGACTGGATCGAGAATATCAAGATGTGCGAGATCATTCGAAGCAATTTGATCCAAAAGTCAACATTTCAAGTCCATTCCGATTTGAGGATTAAGGTTACATTATATTTGTTTTAATTTCGTACTCTTATTCCTTATTCAAAAAATCTAAAAAATATATATACCATGATTTTATATTAATTTTTAGTTTTAACTTAATTTTAATTCAAATTTGAGATATCTTTTTAATTTGAATTATTATTAAATTTTAATTAATTTTTAATATAAAATCTTTCCTTTTTTATTCTTTTATTATTCTTTTTTTACATTTTTAGTTTATTACTAACCCTTTTTCTTTGTTCTTCTATTATTAGAGTGAAGACCCATTTTGGTCCCTCACAAATATTACACGAGTCAAATTAGTCCCTCACAAAAAAATTGACCCAACTTAATCCCTTACAAAATTTAACCGGATCATATTAGTCCTTCTGCTAATATTTTTCTCAAATCGGTTTTTTCCTACTTCTAAACCGGTTCTTTTCATACTTTTAAACCCTGACTGGACTGACACGTTGGATTTTTTATATTTTTTAAATACTAAATTAATTTTTATATTTAATTTCATTTTTAAACAGTTATCAATGAATAATATCAAAAAAACCAAAATTATTTCTTATAAAGTAATTTTTAAATAAGTAATTTTCATGATTTCTACAAATTTTATACATAAATTTTTATCTATGAGGTCTCAAATCCAAGTCCCTTCAAGTTAAATAATTTTCACTTTACCACTAGACAAATCAATTTCTATCGTTAATAAAGTGACTATCATTTACAACTAGAAAATAAAACAAAGTGACTATTGTTTAAAAATGAAATTAAAAATAAAAATTTTAAAAATGAAAATAAAATAAAATCCAACGTGGCAATCCAGTCACGGTTTAAAACTAGGAAAAAACTAGTTTGAAAAAATATTAACAGAAGGACTTATATGATCCGGTTAAATTTTGTAAGGGATTAAATTGGGTCAATTTTATTGTGAATGACTAATTTGACTCGTGTAATATTTGTGAGGGACCAAAATGGATCTTCACTCCTATTATTATTATACTTTTTCTTTTCCTTTTTTTCGTTACCAAATATATAAGGTGGAAAAGGGTATGCAAGGACCCCACTTTGAAGGGTGTTCACGATTTCTACAGCTCACTCACACGATTTCAGTACACATTTCAATACGGCTTCAATAAAAATTCAAAATTCCAAACTTCATCCAAAGTTTTCAATCTCACCATCTATTTAACATAATCAATGGTCCTAATTTGTTCAAATGGCTTCACACGGATCAAGATCTGATTCTCCAAAATTTTCAAATTTTCATAAAATAAAAAAAACTTCTTCACATCCTAACTGATTTTCCCTCCTACTTTTTCATCAAAAGTTTCATCCTCATGTCTATAAATAATGTGCCTCAGTACAAAAGAAAAAGGGGGAGAAAATGATATTGTTATGTTGCCTATTTGAAACCTGAAGATTTCTCCTCCGCAACTTGATCAAACCTTCACATCTACATATCAAAACCTCACAAAATATTACCACCAAATAATTTCAATGTTAATAAACATTGCAACACCGATCTTGATTTTCCTTCGAACCTGCAAACAAAGTGTCAACAAATTTCAGCATCGTAACAATCTTCACATCACACACGAAAAACATTATGCATACCTCTGCAGAATAACTGCATCGAAACTAGCTACAATCTCTGGAAGCGGATCTGCAACAAGTCGTTCCTTCGGTACATCTCCAGAGAACGCACTAACAACGTCACGCAAATTGCACGATGACATATTTTAATCGCCATATGCAATCGACGCATATTAAACAGCCTACATCAAAACTCAGCGACGCCGACACTCGCACAACAAAGCCATGCAGATAGAAGAAGAAGAACCAAATTCCAGAAGTAGAAAAGGGATCGGGATTACTGTGGATTCGATGTAACACCCCATAATTTTCATTATTTAATTTAATTGGAATTTAAGTTATTTATTTGGATTATTTGGCATTTTGGTGAATTATTGGGAAATATTATGAAAAAAAGAGTGAATGGGCCAAGATGGTGATTAGTAAAGGGGAGGTGTTATTGAGTAGGCCTTTTTACTAAGTTAATTGTTATTTTCATAAAATAAGGAATTTGGGAAAGAAAGGAAATAGAAAGCCAAAGAGGAGAAAAAGAGGAGAACTCAAGGTACGTGAAATCAGAGGAAGAGGAAGAGGAAGCTCTCAAGGTTCTTGGCTAAGTTAAGGGGTGACTAATCCTTTTAGCCTATATTATCATTTTGGGAATGATAAAATTGATTTAGTATATTATTTATCTCAATTGATTGTATGTTAGATTTTGGGGTTTTGAAACCTATAGGGTAATTTGGAGGATTGTGATGAAATTGTTGATTATGGAACATACTTGATGTTAGATAAACTCCAAGCATGTTAGGAATGTGTTAGAATGTCGAATTTGGCAGTGTTTTGATGATATAAATGTTTGGGTATGTTTTGGGTTGAGTTGGGAAGATTAAATGCTGTCAAAAAGGGGATTTTTTTGGTTCTGTTACAGTGGTAACCAATTACGGTATATATGTACGCGATTACCACTCGAAAAATGGTGTTTCTGGACTTTTTAACACGGCGTAACCGGTTACCAGCCATGCCGTACCCAGTTACGGCTGGGCCTAACAGTTTTTGCTGAACTTCAAATGTTCATAACTTTTGAACCGTAACTCCATTTGGGTCCCCATTCAAAGCGTTGGAAAGCTAACGAAATGCTCTTTATGATGAAAATAAATTGATTAAAATTATATTATTTAATAATTATGTGTTTGTGGAAATGCCATGTAATTGTATATGTGTATGCCATGTATTAAGGTTATTTGAGTATAACATGTATTGGTATTGTGTACTATGTGCTAGTTGTGATGCATGGAATTGATGAATGCTAATTTTATGTATTGTTGTGATTTTTATATGATGAATGTATGTTGTACAAGTGGTGGATATTTTGATATGTTGAATTATGGTGATATGCTTAAATGTTAAGATTATATGGATAATTCTTATTTGCATATGTTGTGGTAATTGTGTGTATACATGCTGCTTAAATTTATCAAATGTATATGTTGTCTTTGGTGGTTGTTGAGAATGACATTGATTGTCTTGTATGCAATATGTCATTGGTAATTGATAAATGCTATTGATGAATGTGATAATGCGGTGGTGTTGTAGCAATGTATTTGCTCTGCTGATGTTGTGTTATTTGCTATTTATGCATAATATGATTGGTTGAACGATGTTGAAATATGAATGCATTATTTAGTGTTGCTTCGATGAGATGAAATATGATAATGATTATTCATATTAATTGGTGTTGATGATTATTATTGTTAAGGTGGTGCATGCATTCATAATCATATTTGTGGTTGTATCCTGGTGGGGTTGGATCAGCAGTAGCTAATTCCCATTGTGTGGAATTAGTGAGTGAGAGTAGCCGTATCCTGTTGGTAGGGGATCGGTGAGATGGGTTAATCCCATGATTGGTACCACGTGCATAGTGTCAGTGCATTTGCATATGTGTTGTTATAACATGATTGGAAGATTTCCAGTGTTATTTCGTGGTGATGTATTTGGTTATATTTTCGTAACTATTGATGAATAATCTAAAAATCTAAATATGTTGCAGTTGGGTGAATAATCTGCTTATGATATTTTGTCGTTATGAACTAATAATATAGTTTAATTGTGATATGTCTCCCCCTTACTATTGACCATTTTTTCATATTGAGGAGTAGCAGCAATTATACTTGGTGAGGATAGCTCGTAGAGTTAATCCATTTTAGTTCAGTCGTGTCGGTATCATGCTCTGGTCTCGTAACACTGGGGAACGTTTTTTAGAGTTATTTTTGTAAACTCTTATTTTATTGGTTTGGATAATTTTATTTGATTGAGATGATGATTTTTAGTGATGATGATAGATGTTTACATTATCCAATTATGAGATTTTATTCCGCTGTGTTAAACATGTTTGGTTGAAATATGTGATAATGTTCCTCGGAAAAAGGATGACAAATATATATTTTATTTTATTTAAGGATTTGTATCATCCTTTTTACATGTTTTACTATGAAATTATTTTATATTTCGCGGGGGTTTAGAAGGGTGTTACATTCGACACCTATGAGAACTTTCGGAGTCGGTTCATTTTCTTTTCTGAATCTCTTCTTCATGGTTGTTATAACCATCCTCTTTGTTTGATTTGAATTACCATGGTATGCTCATTGTTTCCCTGCTTAGATTTTTTGTTTTTGTTTGTGTTTGAATCATACAATAGAAAATAGCAAGATGAGAACTTTGATAACTTTGCCAAGTGTCATTATTCTAGGTGCCATGCTATTTTCAAAGTTTCTATTTTAAGAAATTTTTCTATTTTTGTATTAATTACTTAATTTTGGTTTTTATTTATTATTTTATTTCCACGTAACATCCCATAAATCTTCAATGTAAACGTAAATTAGGATACATTACCCCTTTCCCTATTTTGTTCAGTTTCAATGCACATGTCGTTTCATATACATTTCTCCTTTCCCAATTTTTTCAATTTTCACACACAATAGTAGTCCAAATTTATTACACTTTCAAGAATCTTTCCCTATCCTTAACCAATTTCAAATTAGTTTTCTCAAAAATTTTAATCAATCCTAATTGTGCGACGGTTGATCTTCAATTGCATTCACGATGCAATTACTTGAATGCTGGTTTCTCATCTCCCAAAATCTAATCAGCGCATCATCAATGTTAATTTGAAGGTTTATTCTTTCAACTTTTTGTATTACTTGCTTATTCTACATGTATAAATATGACATATCTCATCTCCAATTCATCATCCCTTTTGAACCCTTACGATTTTCCGTTATTTTACGATGGCCACCGCAAGACGCGATTTTGTTTCTGAAATCACACCAGCAAAAGAATCATGAGATGTTTTTGTTCGAGTTATTCAATGTGGTTTGTGCTAGACATGAATTCGAAACAAAAGTATTATGCGATGGAGATGGTTCTAATGGATGAGAAGGTTGTTGTTGTTGTTTGATTTATATTTTTTTCTTTGCATATTATTATAGGGTTTCAAGATACAAGCTTCTGTTCATAAGGCTCTGCTGTCTCGATTTGAGAATAAGATTCATGAGGGTATTGTTTATAATTTTCAATATTTTGGGGTTGCCGCTAATACTGGAGGGTATAGGACCACGAAAATCCAATTCAAGTTGAATTTGCACAGTTCTACTGTGGTTACAGAAATTGGTGATGATCTTATAATAGTATCCCCTTACTCATTTGTGTCCTTCCAAGAAATAGTTGGGAAAATTGATATGGACTACTTATTGGTAAAACTTTTATTTACTTCAAAAAAAATTCTATTTTTTTGTATTATTTTAAATTTTCGTTCTTATTCAATTATATCGTAATCTAATATGTCTAATTTATGTAATAGATGTTGTGGCCATTTTGTCTGCTGTTGGACGTGAAAGGGTCTATGAAAGGAATGGTGTAACTACTAAGTTTAAGGTTATTGAGTTACTATCCGATGGTTAAGTTATATGATAAAAAACTTATATACTTTTATATGCAGTTAGAGTTACAGTCCAATAACTTTTGAATTAATTGGTTTTGTGTAGGATGAAGCTTGACTGTACACTGTTTGGACCATATGTTGATGAACTTGATGCATACCTCAAATTTGGTAACACCGACACTATTGTTGTTCTTGCTCAGTATCCGAAAGTCAAATTGTATAATGGAAAAATCCAGATGCAGAATGCAATGAACTGTAGCAAACTATTGTTCAACCCAAAAACACCCGAGGCAGATTATTTAAAACTGAAGTAAATACTTTTTAGATTCACATATCTATTCAATTTGTATAATTAAGTCTTCTGAATTTTCTGAATGCTGATAATTGATTACTACTTTTTTCTTTATTATCAGCGATAACATTGGATCGCCTACTCAACCAGTTAGTTATATGAAGGATGCTTCTGAGATGAGTTTAGAAGAAGATTTTTTAAATCTGATTCAATGCAAAACAATAGAAGAACTAAAAGACTGTCAAGATGTAATTTGCATTTTACTTTTATTTCATTCATATGCTTCGTTACATGCTTATTATATTATAGGTTTATTTGACATTGTTATTTGGTTTATCATGTCTACAAAATATGGTTTGTGTTGTGTTAGGCACGATCAAACATGGTATTGGTGGCATGCTACATGTGTGTGCAACAAGGGTGTTGTTGTGGATTCCAAAAGGTTGTTCTGCCCAAAGTGTAACAAGCATATTTGGCCAATTGTCCCAAGGTGTTTAATTGTAAATTTTTTCAATTGTTTCAAATATTCATGGCTAATTTCTTTGTTTAACAAATATTTAATATTTAATTTTCCCACTTTGGTAAATATGTAGGTTCCGTGTCAAACTCAGAGTAATTGATGAAACTGATTCTTCTACTTTTGTGCTTTTGGATCGCGATTGTTATTTTCTGACCAAAATGACATGTTATGATTTGATTGCTGAAATGGACCGGTGAGTATTTATAAAGAAAACAATTTTTACATATTATCAACTGTCATTATAATCAAAATATTATTTGATAGTAACAATACTTCAAAATATGTTTTTTAGGAAGAAGAGCCAACAATTTTGCCTAAAGTGATTGGTGGTTTTGTTGATCAAACATTTTTGTTTAAGATAGATGTAAAAATGATGTGAGCTCTAGACATGAAAAGTCTTTTCGCGTGAAAAAAGTTTGTGCTGACAAAGATATAATTTCAAAGTTCAAATCTGTTGCAAAGGTCGATAATACTCTCTTTCATGTTAGTTTATTTTTTTGTGTAACATGTCCCTTTCATGTTTGTTCATATAACTGATTGGGTTAATAGGCATTTACCCCCTACCATATAGGCGAGTTTTTATATACCCCCCTTTTAAAAAAAGTTTTGGATTACCCCCCTATAATTTTAAAATTCTAAGCCTTTTGCCTCCTAAGAGGAAAAATTACCCCCCTGTAAAATATTTTTTTATTTACCCCCCAGGTTTTTACATGCTTAGGGGGGTGCCCAAAAATTATAAGGGGGTGATCCAAAACTTTTTTTAAAGGGGGTAAATCAAAACTCGCATATATGGTAGGGGGTAGATGGCTATTAACCCTAATTGATTAAAAGTGCAATTATTATCTGTTTTAGAAATCTATTGATGATGATTTGACAGTTGGTGTGGTTCAAAGTGAAATGTTTGCTGGTGCAATTCAGGATCTGAATTCCATTGTGAAGGTTGCTATACTTTTCAACCAGTTCTGCTTTTTTTGTTTTTTTGTTAGTAGTCTTTGATGCGTGTTCATATCATTAACTTTAATATTGTAAATCGTTTAGAAAAATACTGGTGTTGAAGAAATTACCATTGGTTCTCATGTTCAGAATGAGTTGGTTGCTAGGGTAGCTCGGGATTTGAGTTCAAAATTTGAAAATGATGGCGCTGAGGAGATTTGTGAAGACAACGGTTCTATTTCAGCACATAATGAAGTTGATCCTGCAGATTGCACTACTGTTAAGAGAGGAATTGGAGAAGTTGCTGGAGTAATCGATGGAGGCGACACTAGGATTAGGAAAAGCATAAAGATTGAGAAGGATTAGTCGACTTGGTTCATTCACTATAGTTTTTGAATTGTTGTTATTTTTTGTTTTGTTAAACTTTGATGCACTTTGAGTTGTTTAGTTTTTCTTGGATTTGGCTTTTTGTGGGATTTGTTTAGCCCATAATTAGGTACTTCGCTTTGAATTATGTTTACATTTCTACTATTATTTCTTTTGAATGCAGCCATCATATTGTAAAATGTTTTTTCATTTGAAACCTTATAAGCTATGCAACAGTCCCTTATAGTCAGGAGCAAGATTACCTCTTTATATGGCCTTAAAGGTATGCATACCCTCTTTTTTGTATTTTCTAACTAAAGAATTACTAAGTTTATGTTTCTAATATTTTTTAAATATTGTGGCAGATTATAATGTGATGCGGCAGTAAAGGTATATTGTATGAAGTTTCCATAACAAGACCATACCTCATAAATTTCAAGATTATTCATACACGAAGAATAAGTCGTTAGGATTATGTATAACTGTTGTTGTGTAGTTTGAATGTACATCAGATATGATATGACTATGAATTTTTTAATGATTTGCCATTTAAGAACCAAACTCATTTAGGTAATCTTTATTATACATTTAGTTTATTTCTTCATATGACTTACTCACTTCCCATATATATAATCCATACTTCATGAATATGTACCATTTAAATTTAAATTTTGCGCAAGTATTTGAATGGTATATTTAATAATTACCAAAATCTTAAATGAAAGAAAGTCATATTTTTTTAAGAAATAAAAATGAAAAATTTGCAATTGTTAGAATTCTAATCATGTGTTATAAATTATTTAACCCTCAGTTATATATTCATTAATATTGAATAAATAGATAGTAATTTTTTGAAAAAAAAATATACAGTAACGGGTATATGAATTATATCTCTCTTTTTGTTTGTGAGATGTCAGAGTAACCATAAAATATAATATTTGCAATAGCATGCTATTTGAAATTTGATGTAATACTCTAAATAATACTCTAAACGTATTTGTAGTAATATATTTTTGTTGTCATAAAGTAGTTTCAGTCTTTTTCCGATTGCATCTGTGATTATATATGACTAATTTTATATACAACTTATTGTACAGTGATAATTGTCACTAAACCAACTACAATTGTATACAACTAATTTTATATTCAAAGAAATGTATTTTTCAATTAAAAATATTTTTATTATAATTTTTTTAATAATAGTATTTTATATATACTTACCTGTCATGTATTTAAAATAGTCATTTTTATATTTGTTATTATTATATTATTACATCAAAATGACTATACATTAATATAATTGTTTCATTTAGTACAAAAAGCTTATTTGTTTCATGATTATATAAATAATAAATAATATGTTATATTATGTTATTGATGAATAGCATAAAGCATACGATATGATAAATAAATATTGTTTTTCGAATTCCAATGTTAGATTAACTAATTACCTTGGGCAATACATTATTCTTCGAAATAGTCTGTAGTTTATACATTGTATAAAAAAACCATTAAATATATGCTAACCTTTTTCTATACCATATGATTGAGTTGACACACATTATTCTTGCATTATTACTATACTATACTAACATTATTCTTGCAATCTCTATATGACAGACATCCACAACAAAACCATTCTCATGTAAGGTATTCTTCTGTTTGTCTCTCGCTTAATGTTTTATAAGCACAACATGGTTGTCTATGACACACAATTTCATAACCACTGTATTTTAAATCTACTTCATATATCACCGTATAAATGGTTTCATTTATGCCTTTTCATCACATAATTTATATGCTGTATTTTTAATAGGTGCTTAGCGGTGCTGCATTGGTTGTAAGTGTATTACTATGGATGAAAATGGTTCATCTAATGTTGGATCAAGGAGGGAAATGTTAATGAAAGACAAATCGTCGCGGAAAAGGAGTACATTCACCAATATTTTCCCATGAAGCACTAAAAGCAAAACTTTTTATGATTGCTCATGAACTCGATATTGTGTTATGTTGTTTACTTTAGCATTGAAATATTTAATTTTATATGTCGTCGCAATTACGTTAATCGTACTTATTTTTTGTTAGGCGAAAATTTAACACTGGTTAGACATAACCATGGAGCTTCAACCAGTAGACAAAATCAATTTCCTAGAACTCCTTTGTCTTTGTTAACAAATGGTGAAAATTCATTCCATTGTTCATTTTGATTTTTCATTTTCTTTGTTCATCGTTTTCCTAATAATCCATTGCTGAACCAGTAGGCGTACAGTCTTTTGATCACTATTCTGGAATTTTGTGCAATAAACGTAATAATCCTTCTCACGCAACTTCACCAACAACTGACATTATATCTGATGCAGGTTAGTCGTGCCCCTGTTTACAATATAAAATTTAACAGCTGACATTTCCTAATAATATTTTTTTCGAATATAAGATTTAATTATTTTTACATTGATTCATTGCAATTATTTATTATACTGCAGCAATGGCTAGAAGGCGTAGGATGATGATAATAAGAACCAAGGATTTTCATTCAGAGGGGTTTATAAGGGTGTTACATTAGTAGTATCAGAGCAAGTCGGTCCGTCCGGCCAACTTATTGATTTAGTGTGGAATGATAGTTGAATACTCTCGATGTGTTGTTCCTTAGTACACGGCTTGTGTGTGAAACAATGTTTGTGCTTTCTTGCTTTTCTAATCACTTGTTGGCATGAGTGAGATTAAAGTAAGTAGGGGAGAAGCTTGTGCTTCTTTGTGATGGTTCAGGTGTGAACAGTTGGTGCAATTTGTCGTGATTTACATGAGTGTAAATGTTAGTAAGGATGCGTTGTTATAGGATTTCTAATAAAGTACGGATTCAAGATTTTGCATAGCGGTCAAGTATTGTTAAAGGTTGCTTTTTAGAGGATAAAGAGCAATGTGACTGCTAGTGATATACAAGTGGTGTGCAATTCCTGATGTTTTCTGAGGATATTTGCTAAGCAAGTAGGATAACTCTTAGAAGATGAAGCTCAGATGGTGGTGATGTTTTCATCAATGTATGCTAATCGTGAATTTGCCAGTGTTGAGTTACCATTGTGTGTGATGTTAACGTCTTAAGTAGAGATAGAGTGATGAGTTGCTTTAAATTATGTTGTTGGAATCATGTTTGTGATGTCAAGGTATTGACATGTTTCAGGGAGAACTTGGAGAGTTTCTATCACCAACCCGATGGAAAAATGGTATTACCGAGATTGTGATTGAAATGAGATTGTTAGACTATGGTGCTTTAGGTGAATTTGAGTAAAAGTTCTAAAGGGACGCTATGATAGCTTGATAATGATGGTTTATACCCCATCACGATTTTTGACTACCTATTGACAAATTGAGGAACTGATCACCCTTAATCCCTTGTTGATAGTAGACAGGATCGTATTGGACGGGATAGACTTGTCTTGCCAGCTTGATGGTGTGTAAAGTGTTCGACATTATATCTTGAGGATAGTCGCTCACCATTTCTCATGAACCTAATGGAGGAGTGACTAGGAAAGAAATGAGACTTCTTGAATGGTTCGGAGACGTGAGTTGTATGCGAAACCTTCTAAGTGTGAGTTTTGGTTGAAGGAAGTGAGTTTCTTTGGTGTGCAAAATGTGATAATTGAATTGATTGCTACATTGTGATAATTGTGATTGATTATCTTTGGTATTTTGAATCCTTGAGCAATGTGGTATATGTGGATGTATGAGGTGTATTGAAATATGTTGAACACACGAATATGTGAAGTGTGATGAATTCGATTGGTAAATGTTTGTAACACGTTACTTATTATTATATATTTCTATAATGATGTGAATTCTCACCCTTTTGTTGGAATGATGTTTTATACGGTATCGCTCAAGTACTGAAGGTAGCAGTGCTTCTCACAAGGATTAGTAGGAGAGTTATTCCTTAATTTATTAGTTTAGTATTTTTGGGTTTTGAGTCGTGCTCTAATTATGTAACACTGGGGAACGTTATTGATTGATGTTTTGAAGGATACCTTGTATTTATTTCTATTCTGTTATTTTAATAAAATTATGTGATGCTTGGCCATTATGCCTAAGTTTTTAATTAAGTGAAATTATTATGAGACAATAATATGTTTTGTTTGATAGAATATGAATCCACTGCGAAAGTGTATGTGTTGGAGTTATGGAAACATGAATTATATTTAAAGTGTTATTGAGCACGGCATATGTTTATGTTTTCTGAATTATGTGGGACACCCTTGAATTAATAAGCATGATCTTACTCTTATTTATGTTATATTTTCCGCGGGATTTAGAAAGGTGTTACACTAGCAGTAAGAAAGCAGGAGTCATGGTGAGAGGAGTTTGTGTGTCTTACTCTGAAGGGACGGTTAACATGATGTATGGATTGAAGAAGGGTGATGACCAATATGAAGAGATTTTGATGAAAGCTAATGACTTGGAGTATGAGGTTTACATGCAGTCATTGTGAAACAAGGACACTACTTGGGTAGATAATGGTGGAGAAAAGTCTGTCAAGAGGATGGATTTGATACCAGACGCCAAGGCTTGATATCAGTTCATCAAACATTCACTCAAGCCAACTACGCATAATGAAACTGTGAACAAGCAAAGGTTCGCCCTTTTGCATTGCATCACTGCTGGCTGTGATGTGAATGTAGGCAAAATCATTGTGCCAGAGATTCAAGGTTGTGCTAAAAGGAAATATGGAATGTTGTACTTCCCCTGTTTGATCACTGCTCGGTGTTTAAAACAGGGATTCAAGGAAAAGGAAACTAATGAAACAAGTAACCCTAGGGCATCATTTGATAAAAACAGTTTGCAGATGTTCATGAAACCAAAAGTAGGGGAGAGATCTGAGGCAGGTCAGCCTTTGACTAAAGTAAGTGTGAAATGTAACACCCTTCTAAAACCCCGTGGAATATATTAAATAATTCAGAGTAAACATGGAACAAGGATGTCACAATTAAAATAAACCACATATCGTATCGATTGTCATGCGTCACAAGGAACGAAATGCCATTTTTAATAATCCATGTTCAACATAGCGGAATTAATTTAAAAACTGAATAGCATGATTATCAATTAGAAACACCAATCACCGGTTCATAAACCAAATAAACATAATCCAACAAAACCAATTAAACTGAAAGTATAACCATCAACTCTAAAAACAAGCGTTCCCCAGTGTTACAAATCAGAGCATGACATCGACGATACAACTAGACGGACTAGCCTATAAGCAATCCTCACCAAAGCCAAAAACCGCTACTCCTCAATCTGATAAATGTCAACAATAAGGGTGAGACATTTCACATCTAAACTATATTATAAGTTCATAACTACAAAACATCATCAGCACATTATTCACCCAATTGCAATGTAGTTAGATATTAAAAAAAAATCACCAATCGACATAAAATACAATCAACTACATCACCATGAAATAACATTGGAAATCTTCCAATCATGTTATAACAATATAATTGCAATGCACTGACACTATGCATTTGGGTATCAATTCGTCATGGGATTAACCCATCAGACCGATCTAAATATCACCGAGATACGGCCCTGCCAGCACTAATTCCGCACAATGGGAATTATGCCATCCACTGATCCAAAACATCACTGAATTCAGTCACCAAATGATTATGAATGCATGAAAAAACATCTAACATACTTACCATCATCACCGATTACGATGAACAAATCATCTCAACACCACATCACTGAATTTAGTATGTTCATGTTCAGCATTATTCAACAATCAAATATACGTAATCACACTTAACATCATATCAATTCCACATCAATATCACAACATATCATCACCATATTATTACATTGTAACATTTAATAATACATGCACACAATGTATAACTCACTAAAACAATTTATAACTCACCAAAACTAATAAACTTATCAGAGATTTGGGTGAGGGGGTTTGTTATACAAGGGGAAGGTTTTAAGCACCCCTCATATCCATGGTACTCCATGGGAACCTCTTTGAAAATGTTATTGTTTTTGGTTTTTACATTTTTGAAAAGCATATGTGAAAATGTTTTAAAATCGAGGGAGGGGATGGGAAAAGAAGTTTTTGAAAGTGAGCTCGATAAGACATCGCATCTTAGGCCTACATACCCCTTTTAAAGAAAAGGGAAGTCAGAGCTTTTGTAGTTCCTCTTAAAAGAAATATAAAAGGGGAAAAGTGGCCAAAATCTTTTTGTGTGTGAGCTTTAAAATACTTACAGGTTTTTAAAAGAGTGTTAAACTTTAAAATACTTAACAAGTTTTAAAAGGGTTAAGCTTTAACAATACTTAACAATTTTAAAATAAAAAGGGACTAAACTTTAACAATACAAGGTCAATGGGTTAGGAGAAGTTTCACCGGGAATAATTCTTCTCTTAACACCAAGGTTTTAAAACAAAGAGACCTAGCTTTAAAAATACAAAGGTCAATGGACTAAAAGTAGTTTCACCGGGAATAATTCTCCTCTTAGCACCAAGGTTTAAAAAACAAAAGGGTTTGGTTGAGCTTTAACAATACAAAACCATAAAGATAAGGGAAAAGCTTTAACAATACTTGACACAAAGATAAAGAGTTTTGGAAAGGAGTTTCAGTACCTTGACAATTTTAGTCAATACCATTCCCATTCCTTTAGATTTTTCAACAAAAACAACTTTAAGTAATCAATGGATACCTTAAGTGTGTGTGTGATAACATGTGTCACAAAAGACAAACAAGTAAAAATCAGTTATGATAAACAAAGAAGTTTATACCTTTGGATTGATTCATATGTGAATGAATGATGAATGATGAATGTTTAACTTATGCACAATGGTTAGATAAACAATGTATGATAATAACAAGTACAAAACACATGGATAGAAAATCAACAAGTATATGTATAAAATATAATGGTTAAGATAAACATATAAGTACAAAAGCAGGGATTAAAATCAACAAGTATGTACAAGATAACAAGTTCATGGATAACAAAGATCAACATGTTTTTGGGTTAGGGTTTTAAAACTAGGGTTTTTTGAATTAGGGTTGAAATTAGGGTTTTGAAAGAAACACCTAAACCTAATTAATTTTAATGATTAAATACCAAATCCTAAAAGAGGATTGGTCCAAGGTTACATGGGAAAGTCAATGAAATTAATTCCTAACCCTAAACATATATATACAAAAATATACTAAGTCTCTTTGAATAAAATATTCAAAAGAAGTTGATTTTTTAGTTGATTTTTTTATATAAAAAGACATGTTTTTCATTAATTTTTAAATGACAAAATAATAAATATTTTTGGGTTTTTAATTGATGACATTAAAATAGGCAACATAAATAAAACACACACAAAATAACAAGCTAAAAAGATTAATTTTTCAATTTGTTTGGATTTTTTGAAGTTTAATGGAAAGTAATAAACAAGTGATAAAAAAAATTAAGATTTTATTAGCCATAGGACTTGAACCCACGCCACTGACCTCACCACTCAACCAACGCGCGCGGTGTGACTTTAACATGATTCCATTTCACTATAACACAAAACAAGTGTTAAATGTGTTAAAAAATAAAAGGCAAAAGGTCTGGGGCGACGGGGATTCGAACCCCAGACCATTGGCATGAGGGAACTAAGGGCGCGCTGGTAACCTATTATGCTGTAACGATGTAGTCGTTACTAAAACAAATTCAATTCATTATATTTTAAACAAACACCAAAAATTCAAATTTCCCTCCAACCCACTTCATCTTCTTCGTGAAGAACAACAACAACTCAACCATGGCTGATTTTCAAACATCATCAAATCTAAATCATTTTTAACAAAACGAAAGTGCATCTTGATCCATTTTTCAACACGAATGCAACCACATAATTAACAATGATTAAATTAGACTCAAACTTATGAATTTCTGGAAAATCATTATGTACCCTAAAAATTAAATTTAAAATTAAACTCTGTAATCAAGCAATTAATCCTTAAAACCTTAGGGTTATCATTCCTTACATGATTCCGAATTGAATGATAACAAGAACTGCAACAATTGATGCTTGAATAAAGAAGCTCGAGTTTGAGTTCTTACCTATGAAAATGGGGTTCCAATTCGTGCCTGGAGGTGTTACAGAAGGGCTCTCTTGATCTGAATAGCTTCAATGACCTCCAAGGAAGCTTTTTGGGCACTTAGAATGGATTGACCACCTCTGGTTCCTCCAACTCGATTTCACCTACAAACAATAAAATTTATGCTTAAAACTCAATGTTCTAGGTGTTACAGATATGGATTAAATGTCTAGATAGCTTCTATATGTGATATAGAATGTATCTAAAATGAAAAGCCTCAAAATGCACGAGCAAAATGTAAAATTCAAACTTTTGGTTCAAGGTCACTCTTTAATGGAGGTTGAAGAGTGATTTTCTGTTTGGGGAGTTTGGTAAGTCTTTGGGGGTTTTGTATAGCTTCTATATCATAACTAGAAGCTGTTTGAAAGATTCATTTGGTAGGTTTGTGTTTGGTTTGGATTTTGGCAAGTTGAAACCTAAAATGGACCTTTAATGGAGTGAAAATGGTGATTTTTAATTAGAGGGGTTTTGGGAGGATATTGAGATGGTAGATAGCTTGTAAATGGTACTTAGAAGTTGTTTGAAACCTTGGTTGACACCCAGAACTTGTGGAACTCAAAATCACTAGAAAAATGCAAAGATTGGAAAAATGAGAATTTCAAGTGATAGGTGAAGGTGGAGAAAAACACAAGAAAGGGGGGATTGAATTGTGTTCTTTATCAATTAAAATTCCCTTTCTTTTCCTTAACGTCTTTTCTTTCACTTAATCATCTATTGGATTATGCTATGGTGTTGCAGAAGCATGAAGAAGTAGAACTGCATAACCAATTAGATGTTCATTTCAACTTCTGTTTGTCATCAGAACTTCTGACTTTCTCAATACAGTTCTGAGGAGCTTTTGAGTGAATGTTCTAAGTTAAAATGATATGTGCAGAAAGTAAAAGACACATTCATTTTTATCGTGGTTCACCTTCTAACTAAGGCTACCTCCATTCCACCTTCTTCAGGTGATTTGCCTCTCAATAGAGGTCTTAATCCATTATAACCAAATCATGATTACACCTGCACGATCCTCCGTCGTGACTCACAACCTGCACAACCAACTGTTGTGACTAACCATCTGGACAATGACCCGTTCAGTGATCCTAGCAGGATATAAAGTTCATTTATCTTCTGGAGATTACATTTGTGCTTCTTAGTTAAGCAGATTGTCTCCTATTCTAAGTTCATAATTTAAGATATAACACACTACGAGCAACAACTCTATGTGTTACATTTTGATTACAGAAACATATGTTTTGCAGTCTTCTTGTCTTCAGCTTCTAGATGAGATATTCGTTTTACTGATTGATAAGCAGAATTAGAATATTTGCTCCTTTCTTATGATTGCTTCTTCAATCTGATCTTCATCTTCGTTCTTCTTTAATCAGTTTAAGAGCAAAAACTCTTATGTAAATATGCTTCTTTAATTCTTTCCTTAAATATGGAGGTTGAAGTTTTGGAGCAATCACTCCTTCTTGTAAGACCATCTCCTTTAATTTTGATTAAGCATATGTTGAGCATTTGCACGAGGAATTAATGGCTTCTTCAGAAATATCTTCATCTTCTTTTCTCAGAATCACATAAGGAGCAGTAGCTCTTATATCCTTTGATTCTGTCTTCATCATCAACTTTTGATGCATCTTTAGTAAGTGTACTGCTCAGTTCTCTTGTGACGCATACTGCTCATTTAGCAGGAACTGTCTGTCTTCTCTAGAGCTCTTCTTCTGGGAGGCTGGTGTTAATAATGTTTTGTTCCATCATACATTTTATGTATGTTGCCTCTTGCGTAACTTCTGATACATGTCTTCAAGATTTCTTCTTTCATATCTTCATGATTAGATTCTCATCTATTGGATTATCTTCTGAATTACTTCTTGATCTTCACTCTGTAGATGTATCCTGGATACATACTCTGATGCTCATTCTAGATGCATACTCAGATACATATTAGAACGCATAAATTCAAGTCTGAAGCTTTGGTCTATTTATAGAGCTTGGTATGTTACAGTTGGAATCTAGCCGTTAAGACTTGTTTGAATGTCGCTTTGAAAGCTCTGTCTCGTATGATCCTTTAATGACAAGTGTTGTTCTTGGCAGAATCTTATCCTCAACATGATGATTTCAGTTGATGGCGTGCTTCTTTGGTTAAGCTTATTTTTCTAACGCACTGCATGTGGCTTGCTTCTTCTTTTGTCCTTGGGAGTTGATCCATTTAATGTTACAACCGTTTTACTTATGATGATGTTTCTAACGGCTCTCCCTTATATTCTAAGCTCTTTATATTTTACTTAATTTATATTATGAGCTGTAGATTCTTCATTGGTCGTGACTTCTACTAATGTTTGTATGTTATATGTCACTGTATCGTAGTCTTCAGAACTTGTAGCTTCGGAACTTCTGATCTCTATACTTGCATGATCTTCATTGTTTGCACAGCTTCTTGTAATGATCTTTCTTGCTCATCTTCTTGCAGCTTCTGATGTACTTTCTGATTGAAACTATTGTATGTAGGCCTTGATATTGCTTGTTCTTCTGAATGATCTTGTTCCTCATTATTGCTTCTGTAACACCCGTATAATTTTAATATTAATTTAATTGGAATATTAAATTAATAATTAGAATTATAAAGATTTTGTGAAAATAATGAATAAATAATGGTTTATGGTATTTGGGCCATATGAGTAAATAGTAAAAGGGGGAGGGTGATTTTATAATCCTTTTACTAAATTATTATTATTTTTCATAAAACAATTGGATTTTTAGAAGAAAGGAAGAACGTGAAAGAACAGAGGGTTGAGAACACGAAGAACGAGAAGGAGAACTGTAGAGGGAGAGACCAAGGATCAAGAACAATTGTCTAAGGTAAGGGGAGACTCTCCATTTAATCTCTATTATCGTGTTATAAGTAATAGTATAGATTGGTAGTATTGTTTTGATCAATGGTTTCCATGTTCTGTGTTGTGTTCATCTTTTGGATTGAAATTTTGGACTGATAAATCCCTAATAACTGAGTAGATCTAGAGTATAATGAACGAAATTGATTATTGGATCATATACTGTAGTTTCTGGGTGAATTCGTATGCTGTTATGAGATGAATTTTCTGGTTTTTAGACCCAAATCGCAGACTGTGAAGGTGGATTCGCGAGGAAGACGAATGGGTAAGTTGCAGGTTTCTGTGAACTGCTGCCCGTTTGCGTATGATACGCGTATGGGGGGGTGTGGTACGCGTATGGTACGCTCCCCATGGTGCATCAGAATGTGCCCTTCTGTTGGTACGCGTATGATACGCGTATGATGTTGTTTTGTGTGGAAATAGAGTTCTGTCCATACGCGTATGATACGCGTATGGTGTGTATGTTTTGTCTGAAATTGTGCTTCTGCCCGTACGCGTATGATACGCGTATGGTGTGTGTGTTTTGTGAAATTCTGACTCTGCTGGTACGCGTATGGTACGCGTATGGCCAGCGTGACTTGCAGAGTTTTGCTGTTTTGTGATTTTTAAGAATTCAGTGATGAGTAACTCTTGAAATGCTGATCTGTTGAAATGAGATCTAATTTATGACGATTAAGATGAGATAAATCGTATGATTGATTGATATATGATTTTATTTGAATGATGCAATTGTACGTATATTTGGGCATACTTGATGATGATGATGTATGATGTTGTATGAGTAAAGATGATGCTACTCATAGTGAGATGATGATGTTGGTATGTTATATATATATGTGTTGCATGCATTCATAATCATAGTTGAGGGTTGTATCCTAAAGATGAGAGGATGCAGTGAAGGGCAAGATTCCCATTGTGTGGAATCTGTGCTGGCAGGGCCGTATCTGGATGATGATAGATCGGTCGGTGGATGATGTCCACTGGTGATGTTTGGTACCACATGCATAGTGTCAGTTTCATACATGTGCATGATTTGTTTATAACATGATGGTGTATGTTTTAAGATGACTTGCCTGTTTATCTGTGGATGTGTGAATGATGATTTGTCTGAATATGAAACAGTTGGTGAATGATATCACTATGATATGTTATTATTTATGATGCAATAACATTGGTTAACTGTGATGAGACTCACCCTTACTTGTTGTCATTTTCAGATTGAGGATAGCGGCGCGACTTGGTGAGGATTAGCTCATAAGTCGGTTTTTAGTTATAGTGTCGGTGTCATGCTCTGGTAGATGTAACACTGGGAACACGTTTGTTTTGGAGTTTGATTATAACTCTATTTGTTTTGTTATTTTAAGTCTTATACATTGATGATGGATGTTTGACTTGATGAAGTATTTCCGCTGTGTAAAACATGAAATTGATTAATGAGTTATGATCTCAGGTGTTTTTCAGTAAATGCATGACAGGTGCCGAACGTGTGTATTATTTATTAATTTATGTAATTGTGATGCCTCTCTACATGTTTACTCTGATTAATAATTGTTTAATTGCCGCGGGTTATTAGAGGGGTGTTACAATAGTGGTATCAGAGCATAGTCGGTCGTTGTGACCAGAGTCTTAGTGTCAGTGTCAGTCTTTCCGTGTATGCGACTAATACGAATTATTTGTCGATACTTTTGTCCTGACTGGATTGTTTGTGTTAAGCAGAACAATGGCTGGAAGAGGAGGAAGAAACGATGATGCTATCGCTGAGGCTCTGGGCATGATTGCTGGTGTGTTGGGAGGGAATGCCAATGGAGCTGCGATTGGTGCTGACAGACAACTGAACAGTTTTCAGAGGAACAATCCTCCATTGTTCAAGGGCACGCATAATCCTGAAGGTGCTCAGAAATGGCTTAAGGTGATCGAGAGGATTTTCAGAGTCATTGACTGTGCTGAGGATCTCAAGGTGAGGTATGGTACTCATATGTTATCTGAGGAGGCTGATGACTGGTGGATGTCAACCAGAGCTGAGCTAGATGCTGGTGGTACAGCAATTACCTGGACTGTATTCAGGAGGGAATTTTTGAGGAGGTACTTTCCTGAAGATGTCAGGGGAAGAAAGGAAGTTGAATTTCTGGCACTGGTGCAAGGCAATATGTCAGTACCGGAGTATGCGGCCAAGTTTGTGGAACTGGCAAGGTACTATGTGCACTACAATGATGATGAAGCAAGTGAGTTCTCGAAATGTGTCAAATTTGAGAATGGTCTTCGTGATGAGATCAAGCAGGGTATCAGGTACCAGAGAATCCGGAGGTTTGTTGATCTGGTAGATTGTAGCAGGATTTTTGAGGAAGATAACATCAAGCTGAGGTCATCCCACTCTCGCGAGTTGGTTGACAGAAAAGGGAAGAAACATATGGATAGAGGTAAGCCATATGGTAGAGGTAAACCTGCTGATTGGAAGAAACCCAGTGGGGGAGATTCTAGTGCTCGTATCAGATGTTACAATTGTGGTGAGATGGGACATCGTAGGAATGAGTGCAAGCTTGATCAGAAGAAGTGTTACAAGTGCGACCAAGTGGGTCATATTGCTGCTGACTGCAAGAAGAGGGTTGTGACTTGTTACAACTGTGGTGAAGAGGGTCACATCAGTCCTAATTGTCCTAAGCCAAAGAAGAACCAATCGGGAGGAAAGGTTTTTGCTTTGACCGGGTCAGAGACTACTCCAGAGGACAGGTTGATTAAAGGTACGTGTTTCATTCATGGCACACCTTTGGTTGCAATTATTGATACTGGAGCAACTCACTCTTTTATTTCTTTGGATTGTGCTATGAGGTTAAATCTTGAGATATCTGACATAAATGGAAGTATGGTTATTGACACTCCTGTGTCGGGTTCAGTAACTACTTCGTCTGCATGCTTGAATTGTCCGGTTGATATTTTTGGTAGAGAATTCGGGATGGACTTAGTGTGCCTTCCGTTGAAACAACTCGATGTAATCCTGGGAATGAACTGGTTGGAATTCAACCGTGTTTATATCAACTGTTTTGCGAAGACGGTGATTTTTCCTGAAGAGGTTAGTTCTGATGGTCGGGAAATGACAGCTAGACAGGTGAATGAGGCTATCGGAGATGGTGCAACAGTGTTTATGTTGTTTGCATTGATGAATGTGAAGGAGAAAGTGGCGAGTAGCGAATTGCCTGTTGTGTGCGAGTTCCCAGAAGTTTTTCCAGAAGAGGTGAATGAATTGCCACCGGAAAGAGAAGTGGAGTTTTCTATTGATTTGGTTCCGGGAACTAGTCCAGTGTCGATGGCGCCGTATCGTATGTCGCCGTCTGAATTGGCTGAACTGAAGAAGCAGTTAGAGGAATTACTTGAGAAGAAATTTATTCGTCCTAGTGTTTCGCCGTGGGGTGCGCCTGTGTTGTTGGTAAAGAAGAAAGAGGGTTCGATGAGGCTGTGTGTAGATTACAGACAATTGAACAAGGTTACTATCAAGAATCGGTATCCATTGCCGAGGATTGATGATTTGATGGATCAGTTGGTTGGGGCATGTGTATTTAGTAAAATTGATCTGAGGTCTGGGTATCATCAGATTCGTGTGAAAGACGACGATATTCAGAAGACTGCCTTTAGAACGAGGTATGGACATTATGAGTATTCTGTAATGCCGTTTGGAGTTACTAATGCACCTGGTGTTTTTATGGAATACATGAACAGGATTTTTCATCCGTATCTCGATAAGTTTGTGGTGGTATTTATAGATGATATCCTGATATATTCTAAGAGTGAGAAAGAACATGCGGAACATCTCAGAACTGTGTTGGAGCTGTTGAAAGAGAAGCAACTTTTTGCCAAACTGTCGAAGTGTGAATTCTGGTTGGAAGAAGTCAGTTTTCTTGGACATGTGATTTCTAGGAATGGTATTGCTGTTGATCCTACAAAGATAGAAGCTGTGTCTCAATGGGAAGCTCCGAAGTCAGTGTCAGAGATTCGTAGTTTTCTTGGTCTTGCAGGTTACTACAGAAAATTCATTGAAGGGTTTTCAAAGTTAGCATTACCGTTAACTAAACTAACCAGGAAGGGACAAGCTTTTATTTGGGATGCAAAGTGTGAGGAAGGATTCCAAGAGCTGAAGAGGAGGTTGACTAGTGCTCCTATTTTGATTTTTCCGAATCCGACAGAATCATTTGTGGTTTATTGTGACGCATCACTAATGGGTTTAGGTGGTGTATTGATGCAGAATCAACAGGTGGTCGCTTATGCGTCAAGACAACTCAAAGTGCATGAAAGGAATTATCCGACTCATGATTTGGAGTTAGCAGCTGTGGTTTTTGTGTTGAAGTTGTGGCGACACTATTTGTATGGTTCGAGATTTGAGGTGTTCAGTGATCATAAGAGCCTGAAGTATCTCTTTGATCAGAAAGAGTTGAACATGAGGCAGAGAAGGTGGTTAGAATTTCTGAAGGATTATGATTTTGGTTTGAATTACCATCCGGGTAAGGCAAACGTGGTTGCTGATGCTTTGAGTAGGAAGACCTTGCATATGTCTATGCTAATGGTGAAGGAATTGGATTTGATTGAGCAATTCAGAGACTTGAGTTTAGTGTGTGAAGGTACTCCTATTAGTGTCAAATTGGGTATGCTGAAGCTGACTAGTGGCATTCTTGAAGAAATTAGAGAAGGTCAAAAAGTTGATGTGGAATTGATTGATAAATTGACTTTGGTTAATCAAGGCAAGAGTAGTGAATTTAGAGTCGACGGGAATGGTATATTGAGGTTTGGTGACCGAGTTTGTGTTCCTGATATTATTGAACTCCGAAAGCGTATTTTGGAAGAAGGACACCGTAGTGGATTGAGCATTCATCCTGGTGCTACCAAGATGTACCATGATTTGAGGAAGTTGTTTTGGTGGCCGGGAATGAAGAAGGAAATTGCTGAGTTTGTGTATTCTTGTTTGACTTGCCAGAAGTCAAAGATTGAGCATCAGAAACCGTCTGGGTTGATGCAACCGATGTTTATTCCTGAGTGGAAGTGGGATAGCATCTCAATGGATTTTGTGTCGGGTTTGCCAAGAACTGTCAGAAATTGTGAAGCTATCTGGGTCGTGGTAGACAGGTTGACGAAGTCTGCACATTTTATACCGGTGAGAATGGATTATCCGATGGAGAAGCTGGCTCAATTGTATATTGAGAAGATAGTGAGTCTGCATGGTATTCCTTCAAGTATCGTGTCAGACAGAGATCCGCGGTTTACGTCTAAGTTCTGGGAAGGTTTGCAGAAAGCTTTGGGTACTAAGCTAAGATTGAGTTCTGCTTATCATCCGCAGACTGATGGACAGACTGAGAGGACAATTCAGTCATTAGAAGATTTGTTGCGGGCTTGTGTGTTGGAAAAAGGAGGTACTTGGGATAGTTATCTGCCTTTGATCGAGTTTACCTACAACAATAGTTATCATTCGAGTATCGGTATGGCTCCGTTTGAGGCTTTGTATGGTAGGAGGTGTAGGACGCCGTTGTGTTGGTACGAATCTGGTGAGAGTGCTGTGATTGGTCCAGAAATTGTACAACAGACTACAGAGAAGATTAAAATGATTCAGGAGAAGATGAAGGCTTCTCAGAGTCGTCAGAAGAGTTATCACGACAAAAGGAGGAAAACACTTGAGTTTCAAGAGGGAGATCATGTGTTTATGAGAGTTACTCCTATGACGGGAATTGGGCGAGCATTGATGTCAAAGAAGTTGACTCCGCGTTTTATTGGACCATTCCAAATTTCTGAAAGAGTGGGAGAAGTGGCTTATCGTATCGCTCTACCGCCAATGCTTGCAAATTTACATGATGTATTTCATGTGTCTCAGTTGAGGAAATACATTTCGGATCCGTCCCATGTGATCCAAGTAGATGATGTACAGGTGAAAGATAACTTGACGGTTGAGACTTTACCTGTGAGGATTGAAGATAGAAGACTGAAGCAATTGCGAGGCAAGGAAATAGCTTTGGTCAGAGTGGCTTGGGGAGGACCAGCTGAAGGCAATGTTACCTGGGAGTTAGAGAGTCAGATGAAGGACTCTTATCCAGAACTTTTTACCTGAGGTATGTTTTCGAGGACGAAAACTCTTTTAGTGGGGGAGAGTTGTAACACCCGTATAATTTTAATATTAATTTAATTGGAATATTAAATTAATAATTAGAATTATAAAGATTTTGTGAAAATAATGAATAAATAATGGTTTATGGTATTTGGGCCATATGAGTAAATAGTAAAAGGGGGAGGGTGATTTTATAATCCTTTTACTAAATTATTATTATTTTTCATAAAACAATTGGATTTTTAGAAGAAAGGAAGAACGTGAAAGAACAGAGGGTTGAGAACACGAAGAACGAGAAGGAGAACTGTAGAGGGAGAGACCAAGGATCAAGAACAATTGTCTAAGGTAAGGGGAGACTCTCCATTTAATCTCTATTATCGTGTTATAGGTAATAGTATAGATTGGTAGTATTGTTTTGATCAATGGTTTCCATGTTCTGTGTTGTGTTCATCTTTTGGATTGAAATTTTGGACTGATAAATCCCTAATAACTGAGTAGATCTAGAGTATAATGAACGAAATTGATTATTGGATCATATACTGTAGTTTCTGGGTGAATTCGTATGCTGTTATGAGATGAATTTTCTGGTTTTTAGACCCAAATCGCAGACTGTGCAGGTGGATTCGCGAGGAAGACGAATGGGTAAGTTGCAGGTTTCTGTGAACTGCTGCCCATTTGCGTATGATACGCGTACGGTACGCGTATGGGGGGTGTGGTACGCGTATGGTACGCTCCCCATGGTGCATCAGAATGTGCCCTTCTGTTGGTACGCGTATGATACGCGTATGATGTTGTTTTGTGTGGAAATAGAGTTCTGTCCATACGCGTATGATACGCGTATGGTGTGTATGTTTTGTCTGAAATTGTGCTTCTGCCCGTACGCGTATGATACGCGTATGGTGTGTGTGTTTTGTGAAATTCTGACTCTGCTGGTACGCGTATGGTACGCGTATGGCCAGCGTGACATGCAGAGTTTTGCTGTTTTGTGATTTTTAAGAATTCAGTGATGAGTAACTCTTGAAATGCTGATCTGTTGAAATGAGATCTAATTTATGACGATTAAGATGAGATAAATCGTATGATTGATTGATATATGATTTTATTTGAATGATGCAATTGTACATATATTTGGGCATACTTGATGATGATGATGTATGATGTTGTATGAGTAAAGATGATGCTACTCATAGTGAGATGATGATGTTGGTATGTTATATATATATATGTGTTGCATGCATTCATAATCATAGTTGAGGGCTGTATCCTAAAGATGAGAGGATGCAGTGAAGGGCAAGATTCCCATTGTGTGGAATCTGTGCTGGCAGGGCCGTATCTGGATGATGATAGATCGGTCGGTGGATGATGTCCACTGGTGATGTTTGGTACCACATGCATAGTGTCAGTTTCATACATGTGCATGATTTGTTTATAACATGATGGTGTATGTTTTAAGATGACTTGCCTGTTTATCTGTGGATGTGTGAATGATGATTTGTCTGAATATGAAACAGTTGGTGAATGATATCACTATGATATGTTATTATTTATGATGCAATAACATTGGTTAACTGTGATGAGACTCACCCTTACTTGTTGTCATTTTCAGATTGAGGATAGCGGCGCGACTTGGTGAGGATTAGCTCATAAGTCGGTTTTTAGTTATAGTGTCGGTGTCATGCTCTGGTAGATGTAACACTGGGAACACGTTTGTTTTGGAGTTTGATTATAACTCTATTTGTTTTGTTATTTTAAGTCTTATACATTGATGATGGATGTTTGACTTGATGAAGTATTTCCGCTGTGTAAAACATGAAATTGATTAATGAGTTATGATCTCAGGTGTTTTTCAGTAAATGCATGACAGGTGCCGAACGTGTGTATTATTTATTAATTTATGTAATTGTGATGCCTCTCTACATGTTTACTCTGATTAATAATTGTTTAATTGCCGCGGGTTATTAGAGGGGTGTTACAGCTTCTCTTAATTCTGATCTGTGGTCTTTGGCTTTACTTGATATGCTCTTAATTAGAACATCTGATGAATGATGTTTAGCTTTGTCAGTCTTCTGGATGTTTCAGATGTATTTATTGTACTCTTATCCTAATGAATCCTGTATAGGATTTATAACATAATATCTTCACACTAAATGAAACCATTAGTAATAAAATTGTTACTCACAAATTATATGTTCATTATCATCAAAACCAGATTCTGAACATAGATTCTCAATCTTGTTCTAACAATAGGTGACTTGGAGAATTCTGGTGTGTTTGATCCAAGAGGCAAGGGCCTATATTTATAGGAATAATTTAGGGTTTGTGGAGGGAAAAAACTCAGAAGTTTGAGTTCACATGTGATACTTGTACCACATTGCTTGTTTGTGAAAAATGAGAAAGTTATGGTTTCAATGGAGAAGTACAAGGATCAAGCATGCTTCCATGAATTTATTCTGAATATTGGGAGCTTGCTTGTGGTGTTTGTAGTGCTTTTGGTGCAGAAGAAACATGTCTAGAGGCTCAATGCAAGAGTGGCTGGATTAAAGCTTCTTTCAAAATGGAAGTGTGAACTTTATGCTTGAAATAGAATGATTCAATGGTTAATGGCTTAAGCACTTGGATCATAGCCCTAAAGAGTGTGTAATATTCTGATTATGTCCTCTTAAATAAGTTATAGGGTCTGTACTTTGAAGATTCTTGCAGATTTGAACAAAATTCAAACTTGTTCTTCATGTTCATCTTCATTTTTCAAGTGTTCATGGAGCCTTCTTCATAAAATCATATCTCCTAGCTTAAGCCATGGATTTTCATGCTATTGGTCTCTTTGGAAAGCCCTTGGTACATACTTCAAGTCCCTTGTTAAAAGTTTCCTCAAACTCCTTTGGGATCATGGAGAAAAATGGCCATAAAGTTAAGAAAAATCTAAGTGAAATCACTTAAAAAATTTCTAAGTTTTCTGGAACATAATCTTCAACATTCCAAATCTCTCAAAATAATCATTTTTTGAAGAAATGTTCATTGTGATAAGTTGTTTGTTTGATCAAGATCTACAACTTTTATGTTTGGAGATTTTTGAGTTTGTAGGCAAAATTTGGAGTTCCCAAAATTAGGTCAAATTCACTTAAAAACCCTAATTTTGACTTTTTAATCTTGATGAATTTCCTTGATTTTCTTTGGCCAAATGTCTTCAATAATCATATGATGATGATTTGAATCCTCAAAATTTCATAATTGAGCATTTTTCTCAAAAGTCAATGGTTGACCCACACAATTGACTTTTTCTAAATGAATTGCAGTTTTATGATTTCCATATGAATCAAGCTCTCCTCTTCAAATGAATGATGTGAATGGAAAATAATGTTGATTTGGATGCCCTTTAATCATGGTTTGAGCCTTGGAGGCATGTCCTGATTAAAAGTCAACTTTCCAATGGAATTAGATCAAAACCCTAATTTGGAGTTTTAGGTGATCTTGAAGGTGATTGATCTTGCATTGGGCTATCCTTGGACTTAGATATTGGTGAGAGAACCCCTTGAATCATAGGAGAATGTTGAACTTTCTTGTGGGCCTCAGAACCATAATTTGCTTAGTCTTCTCTTGATCAGTCTCCTGTCCTAGAACACAAGCAACAAACAACAATTTTTGTATTTTTTGGTTAGCAAATGATATGTGCATAATGATAATGATAATGGTGATATATGCATGATGATAATGATAATGGTGGTGAACCTATTACCAGGGATATGGTGAGATCTTAGTGGTAAAAAATGGGGTGCAACAACAATGCCCAAAATGGCACTTGAATTGGACCTACGGTTCAAAAGATACGAAAAATAAAAGTTGCAAAACTGGGCTCTTTCGCCCAGCGCCTAAATTGGCTCGCCCGACGCTCTGAGGCAGTAGCGTGACATCCCTTTTCCCGCTATGCTCGCCCGACTGAGACGTGTGGACGCACGCTCGCCCGTCGCTCCGTTTCGTCCGCCCGGTGCTCCGCACCAGAACCAAAATTTCTGCTGTGCGATTTTGGCAACCCTCTTCTCCCAATTCCAACCTAATCGCACTAAAACGATTCCCATACAAAAACATCACCAAATAACATATCCTAACACAATTCCAACACTTTTTAGGGTTCATTTAATACCAAACACATTCATCATTCCATTAATTTCATCAAATCACTCCAAACAACCTAAACTTTCAAAACTCCAAAAATCCCAAAATCTAAACATTCAATCCACATGAACAATACACATAAATAAGTTCTATCATATCTAAACTAATAATATAGGCTAAATGGATTGTCACCCCTTATCTTAGCCAAATGCCCTTGGATGTTCTTCTCCTCTTCTTTTGGTTCTTTCACGTTCTTTTACTATTCTCCTCTTTTGCTTTCTAATTTCTTATTTCCCCTTATTTCCTTGTTTTATTAAAATATAATAAAATCCAACTTTAGTAAGGCCTAACACTTAGCACCTCCCCTCTACTAATCACGACACTGGCCCAGCAGCATTATTTTCACAATTTCTCCCTTAATCCAATAAAATACCAAATAATTCAAATAATTAATTTCAAATCTAATTAAATTAAATAATGGAAAATATGGTGTGTTACAACTCTCCCCACTAAAAGAGTTTTCTTTCTCAAAAACGTACCTCAAGTAAAGAGTTCAGGATAGGATTCATTCATCTGACTCTCCAGCTCCCAGGTAACGTTAGCACCTGCTGGTCCTCCCCAAGCTACTCTGACCAAAGCTATCTCTTTACCACGTAACTGTTTCGATTTCGTTCTTCAATTCTCATAGGCAATGCCTCAAGGGTCAGATTGTCTTTCACCTGTACATCATCCACTTGGATCACATGAGAAGGATCCGCAATGTATTTCCTCAACTGCGACACATGAAACACATCGTGCAAGTTCGCAAGCATCGGCGGTAAAGCAATACAATAAGCCACTTCTCCCACGCTTTCCGTAATCTAAAATAGACCAATAAAATATGGCGTCAATTTCCTTGACTTCAGCGCTCAACCAACACCAGTCATAGGAGTAACTCTCAAAAATACATGATCTCCCTCTTGGAATTCAAGAGTTCTCCGCCTCTTATCATAATAGCTCTTCTGACGACTCTAAGAAGCTTTCATCTTCTCCTGAATCATCTTGATCTTTTCTGTAGTCTATTGAACAATTTCTGGTCCAATCACAGCACTTTCACCAGACTCATACCAACATAATGACGTCCTACACCTACTACCATACAAAGCCTCAAACGGGGTCATACCAATACTCGAATGAAAACTATTGTTGTAGGTAAACTCAATCAAAGGTAGATAAATATCTCAAGCACCACCTCTCTCTAACACACAAGCACACAACAAATCTTCTAACGATTGAATCGTTCTCTCTGTCTGACCATCAGTCTGCGGATGGTAAGCAGGACTCAATCTCAACTTAGTACCCAAAGCGTTCTGCAAACCTTCCCAGAACTTATATGTGAATCTTGGATCTCTATTAGACACAATACTCGAAGGAATACCATGTAGACTAATGATCTTCTCAATATACAACTGAGCTAACTTCTCCATCTGATAATCCATTCTCATCGGTATAAAGTGAGCAGACTTCATCAATATATCCACGATAACCCAAATAGCTTCACAATTCTTGATTTTCCTCGGTAAACAAAAAAAATCCATCGATATGTTGTCCCACTTCCATTCCGGAATAAACAAAGGTTGCATAACTCCATACGGCTTCTGATGCTCAACTTTTGACTTCTGGAAAGTCAAACAAGAATAAACAAACTCAGCAATTTCTTTCCTCATTCCAGACCACCAAAACAACTTTTTCAAATCATGACACATCTTGGTAGCACCAGGATGAATACTCAATCCACTACGGCATCCTTCTTCAAGAGTACTCTTCCTCAATTCAGAAATCACCTCCTTTACCTTGATTAATCAAAATCAATCTATCAACCAACTCAACATCAACTTTGTCACCTGCTCTAATCTCATCAAGAATACCACTTGTCAGCTTCAGCATACCCAATTTAAATCTTGGAATCCTTCTTCGCAATTCGAATCCCAAATGAATGCTTGACCCTTCCTAGTCAACTTAGTTAACGGCAAGGCTAACCTTGAAAATTCCTCTATAAACTTTATGTAGTAACCTGCAAGACCAAGAAAACTACGAATATCTGAAACTGACTTCGGAGTTTCCCACTGAGATACCGCTTCTACCTTCGTGGGATCAATGGAAATACCGTTCTTGGAAATTAAATGACCAAGAAAGCTTACCTCACTTAACCAAAACTCACACTTCGACAACTTAGCATAAAGCTTCTTCTTTTTCAACAATTCTAATACAACTCTTAGATGTTTCGCATGATCTTCTTCACTCTTGGAATATATCATAATGTCGTCGATAAACACCACAACGAATTTATTAAGATAAGGATGAAAGATCCTATTCATATACTTCATGAAAACACTAGGTGCATTAGTCACTCCAAATGGCATCACTGTATACTCGTAATGACCATACCTTGTTCTAAACGCAGTCTTCTAAATATCGTCCGCTTTCACACGAATCTGATGATACCTTAAATCAATTTTACTAAATACACTTGCTCTAACTAGTTGATCCATCAAATCATCAATCCTCGGAAACGAATATCGATTCTTGATAGTAACATTTTTCAGCTGTCTATAATCCATACATAATCTCATGGAGCCCTCCTTATTCTTTACTAACAACACCGGCGCACCCCATGGCGAAACACTCTGGCGAATAAATTCCTTTTTAAGCAACTCTTCTAATTGACTACTTAATTCAGCCAACTCAGATACTGACATACGATAAGGCGCCATCGACACAGGACCAGTTCCAAGAATCAACTCAATAGCAAACTCTACTTCTCTCTAAAGTGGCAACTCTCTAACATCTTCTGGGAAAACTTCCGGAAAGTCACGTACTACCAGAATTCACTACTCACCGCATTTTTTTCACTTCCATTGACGCAAACAACATAAACACAGTAGCCCCGTCTTTAACCGCCTCGTCCACTTGTCTAGTAGTTATCGCCAAGTCCTCAACACCAACGGCTTCAGGAAAAATAACTGTCATCGTAAAACAATTGATATGAACCTGGTTGAATTCCAACCTGTTGATTCCCAGGATAGTATCAAGTTGTTCCAACGGAAGGCACACTAAGTCCATTCTGAACTCCTTACCAAAAATGTCAATCAGAGAATTCAAACAAGCAAACAAGGTAGTTACTGAACCCGACGCAGGAGTATCAATAACAACTCTTCCATTTATATAAGATATTTCCAAATTCAATCTTTTAGCACTATCCAATGAAATAAACGAATGATTCGCTCCAGTATCTATAATTGCAATTAAAGGTGTGTCATGGATAATACACGTACCTTTAATCAATCGATCCTCAAGAGTAGTCTCTGACACAGACAATGCAAACACTTTACCACCAGCTTGATTCTTCCTTGGCTTAGTGCACTGTGGACTGATATGACCTTCTTCACCGTAATTGTAGCAAGTCACAATCTTCATTCTACACTCGGCATCAATATGACTCTCCTTACCACACTTGAAGCACTTCTTCTCTCCTCTCTTGCACTCATTCCTACGATGTCCAGTTTCACCACAGTTATAGCACCTAACAGAAGCACAAGTCTCCCCCACTAGGCCTTTTCCAATCACCAGCTTTAGGATTTCCCTTACCATATGGCTTACCTCTATCCATAGGCTTTTTACCTCTCTCGTCAACCAACTCGCGACAGTGAGCTGACTTCACCTTAATGTTATCCTCTTCGAAGATTCTACTGCAATCCACCATGTCTGCAAATCTACGAATCCTCTAATATCCAATACCTTGCTTAATCTCATCCCGTAGACCATTTTCAAATTTGATACACTTCGAGAATTCAGTTGCCTCATCATTGTTGTAGTGGGTGTAGTACTTAGCCAATTCCACAAACTTAGAAGCATACTCAGGAACAGTCCTATTACCCTGCCTTAGCTCCAAAAAATTGATCTCCTTCCTTCCCCGAACATCTTCAGGAAAGTATCTCCTTATAAATTCCCTTTTGAATACATCCCAAGTAATTGCTCCACCATCGGCATCTAGTTCAGCTTTAGTAGCAACCCACCTGTCATTATCCTCCTCAGCCAACATGTGAGTACCATATCTCACCTTCAGATTCTCGGCACAATCAATAACCCGTTCAGAATATCCTAGCATCAAATATTTTTTAGCCTTAGAATCAAACTTGTTCAGATGTTCTTTAGTTTTAAGAATAAAGCAAGTACAACCAAATGGATGAAAATATAAAATGTTAGGTTTCCTATTTTTCCATAATTCATAAGGAGTCTTTTCAAGAATAGGTCTTATGGACACTCTTTTTTGAATATAGCATGCGGTGTTCACTGCTTCTGCCCAAAAATGCTTAGCAATAAATATTAGCTTCATTAATCATTGTTCTAGCCATTTCTTGTAATGTTCTATTTTTACGTTCTACAACCCCATTCTGTTGAGGTGTCCTAGGGCAGGAGAAATTGTGAGAGATTCCATTTTCTTTGAAAAAATTCTCAAAGATATGATTCTCAAATTCTCCTCCATGATCACTCCTAACCTTAATGATTTTAGATTCCTTTTCATTTTGTACTTGATTACAAAAATAAAAAATTCCAGTATGTGTTTCATCTTTATGTTTTAAAAATTTTACTCATGTCCACCTGCTGTAGTCATCTACGATGACCAATCCATATTTCTTACCTCTTTATTGATGCAGTTTTTACTGGACCAAATAAATCAATATGTAGAAGTTCTAAAGGTCTAGAAGAAGAAATAACATTTTTAGCTTTGAAAGAAGATTTTGAGAACTTTCCCTTCTGACATGCTTCACAAAGAGCATTTGAGTTGAACTTTAGATTGGGGAGTCCTCTTACCAAATTGAGTTTGTTTAGTTGAGATAACCTCCTCAAGCTAACATGTCCCAATCTTCTGTGCCAAACCCATTGCTCATCATTTACAGACAGAAGACAAGTTACTTTCTGAGATTTTAGATCAGAAAGATCAATCTTATAAATGTTATTCTTTCTCTTACCAGTAAAAAGGATTGATCCGTCTTTCTGACTTACAGCCTTGCAAGACTTTTGATTAAAGACTGTATCATAACCATTATCACTTAATTGACTAATAGACAACAAATTAGTTATAAAGGGAGAGCTACCATTACCAATAGTTCTTGATCCAATGATCTTTCCCTTTTGGTTCTCTCCAAAACTAACGTCTCCGCCAGATTTAAGTTCCAAGCTTTGGAACATAGACCTTCTTCCCGTCATGTGACGCGAGCATCCAGAGTCCAGGTACCATGACTGGTGTTTTGACTTCACTGCTAAGGACATATACAACATAGATCATTTTCTTCTTAGGTACCCATATCCTTTTGGGTCTTTTCATGTCAGTGTGCCTGAAGCTTTGTTTTAGCTTAGGTTTAGCACAAAAATTTTCAGAGTAGGATGCATATTTGATGTCATGAGTGTGACCATAGTTAAAATGTGTGTGCAGAGGTTTGTATTTTATCTCCATATCATCAACCGTTTAGGTAGATATGGTTCCTTACCCTGAAGTGTTCTGTAGCCAATTCCAGTTCGATTGCTTCTACTAACACCATAAATCATTGAGGCTATTTTGCTTCTGTTCATGCTTTTAACAAGAAATTTTTGAAAATTATCATCATATTATTTCAGAATATCAGATTTTAAACTGTTGTCTGAATTAAGGGTTTTTGTTTCCCTTTCCTCTATGAGTTGTGTATTGTTATCTTTAAGTTCAGTATTTTCTTGGTTAAGTTTCTTTGTTTCAGTTAACAGTTCAATCTTTAGCCTTTTAAATCTTGTTCTTAATCTATTGTGTCTTTCTAAGAGTTCTGATAAACTTTCTTTAAGCTCTTTTCTAGTGAGTTCAGAAAATACCTCATTTGTTTCAGCTTCTGAGTCTGAGTCATTTTCTGTGGTGGCCATGTATGCTATGTTGGCATGTTCATCTTCTGAGTTGAATTCATCTTCAGATGGTTCAGAGTCATCCCAAGTAGCCATCAAACTTTTCTTCCTTTAAAATCTTTTATTAGGCCTTTCTTTTTGCAGTTTAGGACATTCACTTTTGAAGTGTCCTGGTTCATTGCATTCATAGCACACATTGCTTCTTCTGCTTATCCTTCTGTATTCAGAGGTTTCTCCTTTATATTTTGGTCTTCTGAAGTTTCTGAACTTCCTTTGCTTGCTTCTCCAGAGTTGATTTACTCTTCTAGATAGAAGAGACAGCTCGTCTTCTTCCTCTGATCTGGACTCCGTTGAGCATTCTTCCTTAGCCTGCAAAGCATTAGTTTCAGATTTTTTAACAGATTTAAGAGCTATAGTCTTACCTTTCTTTTGAGGCTCATTTGCATCGAGCTCAATCTCATGACTTCTTAACGCACTGATGAGTTATTCAAGGGATACTTCGTCAAGATTCTTTGCGACTTTGAACGCTGTAACCATTGGCCCCATCTTCTTGGTAGACTTCTGATTATTTTCTATACATGATCAGATTTGGTGTACCCTTTGTTTAGAACTCTTAGAACCGCAGTCAAGGTTTGAAATCTTGAGAACATGGCTTCAATAGTCTCATCCTCTTCCATCTTGAAGGCTTCATACTTCTGGATTAAGGCCAGAGCTTTCGTTTCTTTGACTTGAGCATTGCCTTCATGAGTCATCTTGAATGACTCAAATATATCATGTGTTGTATCTCTGTTGGTGATTTTCTCATATTCTGCCTGCGAGATAGCACTTAGCAAGATAGTTATGCCTTTGTGATGACTCTTGAATTCCTTCTTTTGTTTATCAGTCATGTTCTTCCTTGCTATCTTTGCACCTGCGTCTTCTGGATGATTGTAACCATATACCACAATATCCCATAGATCAGGATCTTGTCCTAGAAAGAAACTTTCTATCCTATCTTTCCAATATTCAAAATTCTCTCCATCGAACACAGGAGGTTTTGTGTAGCCATTGTTGTTTAATTCATTCGCATAGTGTTTTCCTTTTGGATCTTTTTTCTGACACGGTTAAGTGTTTGCACCCAGAACCAGGTGCTCTGATGCCAATTGAAGGTTTACAAAACACTTGGAAGGGGGATGAATAAGTGGTTCTTTTAAGAACTTGATGAAGGAAAGATAGACAGAACACAATTATTTTTATCATGGTTCACCTTCTCAATAAGGCTACCTCCAGTCCACCCTCACAAGGTGATTTGCCTCTCAACAAAGGTCTTAATCCACTATAATCAGAACCTGATTACACTTGTACAACCAACTGCCGTGACTTACAATACAATGCACGAGTCAAACTTGCTGGTGACTAACAAACCTGCATAAACCAATTGTTTGTGACTAACCAACTTCTAAGACTCAACTAGTCCTAGACTTCTCGAGACTCCTGACCCAACTGGTCTCTCAAGGACTCAGTTACCATGTAACTTCTATTAATAGTGTATAGTATTGCTTCTAGAAAGCTGTAATCACAACTGTGATATTTCACTAAGATTAAGCACAAGGTAATGAACTCTGAGAATGAATATGAAAATTTGCTTCAGAGAGTTTTTCTTCACACTTGATGATTTTCAGAATAGTAATGTTCTCGTGTGTGGTTGTTGTTTTTGATTCAAGAGATCATGAGTATATATAGACTCCGGATTTTTGCCCGTTAACTTCAACTCCTTTTTGCAACATTAAATAGTTTGCGTGTTTGTCTCAGCTTTTGTTTTCTTCCAAGGATTTGCGTGTGGATAGCTTCTTCAATCAGCATTGGGACTTGCACTTTTGGAGTGTTGCAGCCGTTTTACTAATTATTATGTTTTTAACGGCTTTATTTTAAATCAGTCTTCGTGATCTTCTGATTAGCTGTGTATTTCAGCTTCTATTGTAGATATATTCTTTCGTGATCTTCTATTCAGCTTAGTATTTCAACTTTTGTTGTAAGTGTATTCTTTTGTGATCTTCTATTCAGCTTTGTATTTCAACTTCTATTGTAAGTGTATTCGCAGCGGTTTGGTGCAGTATCAGAAGTTTCCTTGACGACTTGAGTATCTCTTGCATTTATCCAGCTTTACGTTAATTCCAAGTTAATATTTATTCTAAAAAATTCTAAAAATATTTGATTAATACACATATTTGTTACTATAAATTTTGATATGGTAAAATTTGGACAATTTCTATTCTTTTACCATACTTAATAAAGATCAATCAATTAATTTGATATATTTCAATATCATTCAATTTTTAATTTTCAAATATCATAAGAGTTATTTATTAATTGTGGTTTTAAATAATTTTAAAGGCTAATGTAGTTTGACAATAATATAATTTTATTTTTGTTTTAGTGAATGAGATAATATAATTTTATTACATAAAATAGATATTATTACATATTATTATTATTGTTATTCTTATTATAAAAATAAACAATTTAATTTTGTTTTATAATCAATCTTAGATTCATATTAAAACGAGTTTTAGTTTATAACCAAAATACATAGTAATATTTATGTTATATTCAAATTTACGATTAAAAATATACACATTGAAATTACACATAAAAAGATATATTTATATTAAAAATTGTTATAAGTATTTATTTTATATTTTTTTACGGGCCAAGACTACTTAAAATAGACATGCCCTACTAACAGAGAGCCAAGATTACTTAATTATATATTTAACAATTACTATATTATATATATTTATTTACTATTCATAATGTGCGACCCTGATAAATGATTACTTAATTATTTTTTATTATTTTTTTTACTATTATAATATTTATTTGTATATCTTTTATATATATATTTCTTAGCTATTACTTTACTATATTTATTTACTATTTAAAAAGACATTATTTATTATATTTAAAATCATCATTTTAAATATTTTTTATATTAATTCGTACATATTTTTATATACATTTTTTAACTATAATTATATAATTTTTAAATATTATTTTTATCGAATTTGCTTGTCCTGTGCGAACTATCAAGTCTCATACTAATTTTACAAAAAAAGCAAGAACTGAACTACCACTATATAACCAAAAAACACAAACTAGCATCTTCTATTTCTTGTGGGTGGATAATTAACTCAAATTAATATTTAGAGTACTGTTTTTGAAAGATTGACAGATAGGACAAATATGAACTGTAGCCACACATAAATCACACAGACAGAGGTGTCTGCAAGGCAAGATGAGCACGCACGATACTCTTTCTCCACAATTCCTGCACCATCTCTTCTTTTCACTTTCACCATCTTCTTTATCCTGCGCACATAACACTAGCGTGCGCCACCCATTTTCGCAACACGACTCTCCATCCTGCTCCGCCGCTCCCTCGTTCTTCATCTCCCTAAGTATTTGTTCCAGATTGTTCCGGAGGGCATTAACTGTGGCTTCGTTGTTTTGTGCTAATTCTCGCCATATTTGATTCTCCATGACAAGTGTTTTCACTCTTTCTTCCAGGATCATGTTCATTCTTTCGAGTTTTTCTATCTCTTGTTCTTTAGCTTTCATTTTCTTCGTCATTTCAATTTCTATAGCTTCAATTATCATCTTTATTTCTCTCTTTCTTTTTTCTTCCAGTTCCACTCTAAACTTCTGCATCTAAACAAACACAAATTAGTTTCTTTATTTGAAATTAAATAAAAACCATACTTATTCTGAGGTTGAGAATAAAGTTACCTGTTGAGATATGAGGTTGTCGATGTCGGTGTCGGTGTTTTGGTGGTGTACATTTAGACTATTCTTGTAAGATGCGAAATGATAGTTATTGATCCAGTCTCTTGGGTACAACGAGACAATGTTACTGTTGCTGTTACTGTCACTGTCGGTGATATTTTGATGGCGGTTATCTTCTAAGAAGAGGTTGTTGTATGACGGAGTGGGAGTTGGAATAAGATTCTCTGACGAGTGGTTGTAAATGTTCATTAAATTTGTGTCGGTGGAGTTTGTGTTCATGTTCCTGCGGCATATATAAGAACAACAATGAATATATAAATGGAAAAGACACAGTTAAAAAATCAAAGAAAAATGAAGATCGTAATTTGTACCGATTGAGAAGGCGTTGTTGAGAAGGTAAAATGTTGAGATGGTGAGCTTCAACAGTCATGTTTAGTTTTTATGCAGTGAGGAAGGTTTTGGAAGAGAAAAAGTGGTAGAGAAGAGGCAAACTTATGTTGAGGTTATATGGTGGGGTTTATTATTTAAAGTTTGGTTGTTTTTCCAATTAGCATTAATTATTTTAAATATTCTGTGGGTGGAGTGACTGAGATTTTTGTACGTACTGTCTACTTTTATTGTAGTAGTAAGATTTTATCTATTAATGGATTGATAAGTTTCAATCCTTCCTTCCAAATTCGTACTACTATCGGTCATAATACTAGACTAGTAGTGTGTTTTCAGCCGTATTTTCCGTAACACGTAGGGGAGTACTTTTTTGAAAATTGAAATCTTTAATTAATAGTAATACAACCATGTTTGAAAAGTTAAAATAATATGGTGGCAAGATTGATGGCATTTATGTTCAGTACTTTTTGTAACCATCTTAGTTGTTACGGTATGCAATAACTTTATCAAAGAAGATTTTGATACTGTAACAATTTCTCATTTATAAACACATTAATAATGGTATATTTTATTAGTGGATTTTCTCATCAAGTCTATTTTTAAGTCGGTGATTAATTTAACAATTAAATATTTGTTTTTTTTTTCGTATTTTATATGATTAAATTTGATATTGTAAAACCATGTCAAACGGTTTAAAATAGTTAAAGGTTTAAGAATCAAATCAATAACTTGAAAATCAAATCAGATTAATTACTGATAGAATGTTTGTATACGCGATAGAACATAAATATCACGTTTTAATGTTTTTTTAAGTGGTTATCTTGATATTAATATTTGAGGATTTGGAGCTTCATATTGATTGTACATTTTATATAAGAAACGTAAAAACAAATGGAAGCTAACTTGATTAAGTTTTTTTTGGTAAATTTTTTAATACTCGTGAATATAAGTTAGATACTGGTACATTTAATATAAATTATATTAAACTTTTTATTAATTATAAAATAAAATAATATAAAAAATGACGTGATACTAAATTATTGTGTTAAATTGATTGAGGACATTCTATCTAATTAAATTCAAAAATATGGAAATGTTAACTTTTTTTTTTTTTAAAAGTTAAAATTTAAGAGGTTGATAGGGTCACTTCTAGTTTCTAGCACAATAAACATGTCAGGTTTGTAGAGATCCATATATCAGAAGAAAGCTTTACTAGTTGCACCACGACAGTTCCGGGAATGGCTTCAGTAACTTTACTATTACCATAACTTTGTAACTTTAGTTTAAAAAATGAATGAAAAAATAATTAATTTAAATTATATTGATGTGAGATAATAAATTGATAACTAAAGTTATCAAAGTTACCATTTTCCAAAGTCACTGAAACCTTATCCGACAGTTCCACACTAGCAAATTGGTAGTTGTATTCATCATAAAACAATGCAGAGAGAGATTGGGGTTTGATAGGAGCATTATGATGGAAAATAATGGTTTCCTTGGAGGCATTGGTGTGGCCTGGAAGGAAGAAGGATGAGATGGATGTTCAGTTTCTTAGTAAAGAGAATCAGTTCATTCATAGTCGTATTAAGGATCAGTCTGACAAAGAGTGGCTCTTTACAGCCATCTATGCTAGCCCAAATAATGATAATAGGAAAATTATGTTGGAGGATATTAGAAGAATAGCGGAGGATGTGAAAGGTCCTCGGTTACTTGCTAGGGACTTTAATGATATAGCCTATAATATTGATAAAAAGGGTGGAACACTCACTTCTTCAAGTAAATGCAAATTGTTTCGAGATAGAATTAACGAATGCAATCTTTTGCATATGGAGACTGTTGGTCTGAAATTTACATGGAGAGGCCCCTTGTTCCACGGGGGACAACGCATCTATGAGAAACTAGATAGAGTTCCAAGCAATGAGGAGTAGAGAATGGATTTCCCGGATTCTCAAGCTAAAGTGCTCACTAGGGTTGAACTCTCTGATCATCACCCCATCTTAATTACCCCTAAATTATGTGTGCATGCCAAGGTGCCTCGAGAATTTAGATTTGAGGGCGCCTGGCTGAATGATACTAACTACAAAGTGTTGTTAGAAAATACTTTGAGACATGGCTATAGTATGAATACGAACCTGAGCAATGTTAAAGAGGAGATTAAACGGTGGAAAATCCATAGCTTTTATCTGGTCATTTTTATGAAAAGGAAGATCATGACAAGACTTAATGGTATCCGGCGATGTTTACAACGACGTTACAATATTGCGGGGATGATAAATCTAGAGAGAAGCTTGCAGTTAGAAGTGAGAAATATCCTTAAGAGGAATTAATGTGGTTTGAGAGGTCGATGACTCAATGGCTTGCGGATAGCGACCATAATACCAAATACTATCACGTCAAAGCTATAAAAAGAAGAAGAAGAATAAGAATAAGAAGAAAAAGAAAAAAGAGTTAAGAAAAAGAAACAAGATTACTATGCTTAAAGATGATAATGGATAATGGGTGGAGGAGAAGGAACAACTAAAGCTGCTTGTGACTAACTTCTATAAAAATCTGTTTGCTCTTAATTATGACTGGCGTGAGCAAAAACATACTGAGATATCCTTCCCTAAGCTGCATGAAGCTAAGGTTCAAAAACTTGATGATGATAATACTGATGAGGACGTGAGAAGGGCTCTCTTTGCTATGAAACCTTGGAAAGCACATGGTCCGGATGGTTATCCGGCTGGGTTTTACCAAAGATTGTGGGAAGTTGCTGGCAACAATGTGTGAGACTTTGTGAAGAAGATCTGGCAGAATCCAGTGAGTATTGGAGAGGTTAACAAGACGGATAAAATATTGTATCAAATTAAATCATTCTAATAACGAATTTTATTAAAATGCTCCACTATTTTTTACTCAAACCAAATGACCCTCAACATTTAATTTGGAAAATCCCGTCGAAATATTTTTGAGTAGGTCGAAATCCATGTTTCACTTTGTTTTAAGTCCGCGTAGGCGAATTACACAAAACTCTGTTATTTAGGTAGGAACTCTTTCCAATTGTATCTAATACAACTCTCGAATTTCATTAGTTGAGTGAATAACTCCTTATTCTAATCCATCATATGGATTGTTCTCAACTCTCACTTCTAAACACACACACACACACACATATAATCTTATTATAATTAGTTTAGTTAAGTCAAACCCAAAATTTTAGCAGTTGGATATTACATTTATCCCATCGCACCTTACTAATATGAAACATGCACCTTGCGTTAGGCGAAACCTACATTACTCGATACTAGTCTTGATGAGTGCTAAATTTTGGAAAGAACTTAACTTAATATTTAATTGAGGGTTTTTTTCTCTTATGGTTGATCTCGTAAATTTGTATATCCCATACACCCGTCACTACTACGGAAAACCCAATTAACAACGGTTATGAAAGATATATAACAATGCGGGCCCAGGCGTTGTTATGTAGAGTGTCGTTAAATATATGACACTTACAATCATGGCTCAATAGCCGTTGTAATAAACTAGAAAGTGCGCTCTCTATCACAACGGTTTTTCAAAAGACCGTTGTGATAAATTTAATGGTCCTGGGTTCGATTCCCATATGCGCCATTTTGATATTTATTTTTTTTCTGAACAGCGCGCGAGATATTATAACGGTTATGACTATAACCGTTGTTAAATTTTCTGCATAATCAACAAATATTATCCTGCTTTTATAATTAATCCCATTTTTTTTAATTTGTATTATTGTTCACCATATCACATTAGAAAGTCAATTGTATCATTTTCATAAGATCACATAATTGTATTATAGTCAATTGTACCATAACAAACTGAAAGAAAATCACGATATAATATGCAGCGGAAATTAAAATTTTCCTTCAGTGATCCTTACGAATGGGCATGATCAGTGATAGAAACGGTTACTGTAACACCCCGAAAATTATTTCTAATTATTTAATTTAAGTAGGAAAATTATTTAATTGGAATAATTGATTTTATGAGGAACATTGAGAAATATTGGGAATTCAATTAATAATTAGAATTGTTGGTGGTTTGTGGAAGTTAATTGGAAAAGAATGGTTTATGATGTTGGGCCACGTGTGGTGTTAAGGAATGAGGGGGGGTGTTATATTAGTAAAGGCCCTATTCTAATTAAAGGTTATTTTATAAAATAATGAGGAATTGGGAGAAAGGAAAAAAGGAACGTGAAAAGCAGAGCAGGGAGATGAGAGATTGGAAAGCTGATACGTGAAGAGGAACAAAGAAGAAGAAGACCAATCGAGAAATCTTTGGCTAAGGTAAGGGGTGATTACTCTAATTATATGGTATTATGATTTTGACGATGATAGGATTGAATTAAGGAATTAGAATCTCTATTTAGGATGTTAGGTTTTGTGAAATTCCAACACTGACATGCATGATTTGATGAATTGACTGCAATTGATGATGTAGTATTGTTACATGGTGTTATGGTATGTTGTTTGTGCATTAGAATCATGTATTTGGAGTATTTTGATGTTATTGGTGATCAATTTCGTAATGGTATGCGTTGGTATGTGTTTGGGATGCATAAAAGCCTTAAAAATCATGTTTTTCAGCTATTGGGTTCGTGGGAACCGGTTCCCATGTGGGAGGTGTCATACCCCAAAATTTACCCGATTTAATTTGCATCTGTCAATTTATTAAGGGCGTTAAAAATTAGGAGCCATAGGGTTTAATATACCTATTATTAAACTCGCTCTCCTATAAAATTCCCGTATAAATTGGTTTAAAATAAAAATGAGGTGTGGATAGCAAATCTGAGATCCAATTGGTCTTAGGCCCATTCACTTCATTTAACCTTTTTTATTATCTTTTTCTTTTTTTATCATTATTGTTAATATTAGAATTATTAGTGTATTGATAATGATTTATTTAACTTAATCATTAGTATGTTAGTTAATATTAGTATTGTTTTGAATTTTATCACTAATTATTATGATCAGAATTATTTGAATTTTATTAATTAATTAGTTTATTGATTAATTAATTAATTAAGTGAATACAATTGGGGTTATTAAGTTTTTTGTCTATTGTTGTTTTTGTTGCGTTTGGGCCAACTGTGCCAATGGTAGTGGGCCAGGTACGTACGGATCAGGGTAATGGACTAGGGTCAAACCCAGGACCCGAGCCAGTCCTGTTCACTTTCTTCCCCACGCGGAAACCCTAGCTGCGCAGCGGCCAACCTTGGCAAACCCAGGCCCATAGATGGATCTTCAAACAAATCTGGGCAATCTCAGATCGAATCTTCAGCAGTTACAAATCAAAACGCAAATGAATCAAATAATAACAAATTCGTAATCAAATAACAATCTTCATTGATGCATCAAATATTGAATCAATTTACAATAACTAAAACAAATCTGAATCATCTAATCTAATCTTTCCCTAACTAAATTAACCTAAACCCTAATACTATAAGAACTAAAAAGAAAAACAGAGGGGGGGATCGAATTTTTTCTGGACGCTGAGACCTTGGCCGCACATCCTCATCCATCTCTTCGCCGTACCTGCAAACGAAAGAGAGAAGAAGAAATCAGCGAGGGGGAGCTAACACGATCCAGAAAACAAGAACAAAAGGTAACCCACTCTGAAACTTGGCTTTAGATCTTGATCTCTGATACCGATTTGCATGTGTATGGCGTGTTATTCGTTGAAATTTGGGATTAGGGTTTGTTTAGGGTTAGGGTTCTTGAATAATAGGGCTAGGGTTCATGTGCATCTGGGTTTCTGGGTTTGATGTCGTTGAATGTTTGAAGGTTCCGGTTGAATTTCAACCGGAAACCTGGGTCTATATGGTGGCCGGCGGCAGTTTAAGGCATTTTTCTGGGTTTTGTTTTTGAAGAGAAGTGAGAGAACGAGAGAGAGTAAGAAAAGGAAGAGAGAGAAAAAGAAACGAAAAAGGAAGGGAACTAGAGGAGGCGTTTTTTTTTTGTATCACGTGAGGCACCATCGGATGATGACAAGTGGCCCTCCCATGGCCACTTGTCTGCAACACTGGACATGATCCAGTATGCCATCCGGTTCCATACACCTCACTCAATAACACATACGGGCCGTACGATTGCCTTGGATTCAGATCAAGATGGTCCTAACTCTGTAGTGCACCATTAGCCATGCGCCTGCGCCACACTGAACCAACCGGGTCTTAATATTAATGGGCTCAATCCGCTTCTTATTTACACCCCCCAAATCCCTACCCTGAACATAGAATACACCCCCTGCAGAATTAAAAAAATAAATTTTATTTAATTTTGTAAAAAAAGGGTTAATTGTTTAATTTTTTTTTGGTAATTCAAACTAATTTTCTCCTCGAACCGACTATACCTATTAGTCGCATTAGGCGAGAAATAATTTTTGACTCATTTAATTTATTTATTAATAACATAATTGGATCTAATTTATTTGTGAATAATAATTTGATTAATTCTTACTAATTCTCTCCTCGACCCGACTAAAGCTATTAGTCGCATTAGACGAGAGATAAAAATATATAAAATTTAAAATACATTTAATTTGCTGCCCGCGACGATCCAATCTATCGATTTGAGTAACCAGCGATGCCCCGTTAATCCGTTAGCTATACTGACCAAATCTATTGGTCATCGCATCTAACGGTGCCATATCAAATCAGGGTTGTATGCCAAATCTCAAAACTTTCTTCATCTTCAAATCAAATTCAAAACTACGATAGGCCACTTAAAAAGCCTTTAAAACAATTTCAAACCACAAATTCTAATTCTAAGACGTACAACCTTGTGCCCGAACTACGTTGTCTCTGATTCTCCATAAGGAGATACGTAGGCACTTGGTAACAAGGCGAGTCTCCCCCCTATAATTTCAATTCATTTTTTAAATTTCAATTTTTACCCTTTTTATTTCATTAGCTATAAACCTCATAAATATTGCCATAAACCTTTAACTTTACAATGCAGCCTTTAGGAAAGGGTTGAGGGTGCCTAACACCTTCCCTCAACCTGATTATAATAACTTACCCTGAATCTTTATACTGCGTAGGGTTTCCTATTCACCCTTCAGAATAGGTGGCGACTCTAAACCTTCAATTTTAGGGCAGGTTGCTACAGGAGGAACCGGGTTCCACTGTTTTAAAACGTTAAAAATAGCATTTTTGGGTCCAGGAACCAGTTCCCATGTGGGAGGAACCGGGTTCCAGTACAAATTCCAGCAGCACGTTTTGAAAACTATTCTAACTTTAAAAGCTTCTAATTTTCGAACCGTAAGTCCGTTTTAGACGCCGTTTTGGACGTTGTTTCTTAAATTAAATACTCTACGATATAAAGTAAAGAAAACAACAATAACTTGATTTTATTTTGAAAATCTTGATTTATTTCGTTTATGGCGTGTTTTTGTACATTGTGTGCATGATTTGGTTAATGTGACAATGTGGTGATGTTGTAATGATATAACTGTGATTTGACGTTATATGTGGTGTGAATTATATATGATATAATTATAGATGGTGCTGAAACCGAATATATCATTCGGTGTTGCTTTTGGTGAGTTATTGGTAATGACACTGTTCATTTTGATCATGTGGTGATTGTTGTGATCGTATAATGATAATTTGATTTGTTTTGAATGATGCATGATACATGTACATACTTGTTGGTGATAACTATGTTGAGTTATGTGAGACGATGTTGTTCGTTGGATCGGTGATGTTGTAAGTATGTCATATGTGTGCATTCATTCATATTCATTTTGGTGATGGATCCCGGTGATGTTTGTGGATCAAAATGGTGGGCATAATTCCCATTGTGAGGAATTTGTGCTGGTTGGACTGTATCTTGGTGATAAAAAAGATCAGTTGGATGGGTTTAGCCCATGTATGGTACCACATGCATAAGAGTCTGCATGGTCTTTGTATAAATTGTGACATGTCAGGATGAAATCCGGTGTTATGATTGTGTGGTGTTATTGGTGCATACTATTGACTTGTGCTTGTGATTGTTATGAACTGATAAATCTGAATATGCTAAGTAGGGTGGATAATTGCTTATGAATTATATATCTGACAATTTATAATGCTATTTAATTATGATGTAGTCTCACCCTTACTTTGATGATTTCAGATTGAAGTAGCGGCTTAAGCGATCGGTGAGGATGACTCGTAGAGTTTATCTGGTTATGTTGGGTCGTGTCGGTCATGCTCTGATCTTGTAACACTGGGGGACGATAGTCTTAGAGTTACTTGTGATATACTGTTTTGCATTATTGGATTATGTACCGTTAATTTTTTTGAAGATGTTTTATAACACTGTTGAATGAGTTTCCGCTGTGCTGGACATGTGTTTTGATATTTTTGAATTATTCCTAATAAAGTATGACAAACGACTTGGAGTTTTCTTTATTTTATTAATTGTAACATCCTTGTTGTATGATTACCCTGATTATTGTTGTATTTTCCGCGGGGGTTTTAGAAGGGTGTTACATTTACCTCTTGTGGCGATTGAAATCTTTGATGCCGAATCGAAGGTGTGATCACGAGGATTGATGAAGAACAACGCCTCTACTTAGTCCACGCGAACAAATCCCTTTAGTATCAGTGCTAGCTAATACGAATGAAGGCTTTTACTAAGAGAGAAGAAAATATGCCTAGGATTTCTCAGATCGAATTTTCATCAAGTTAAATGCTTTAGCACAAGGATTTTATTTATAGAACCGGCCACTTGTGTGGGCTACAAGATAAAAGCCCAATTAAGGCTATAAGCTAAAAGCCTAATTAAGCCGTATATCACTTAAACGCGTGGTACCTTTGTTGCACCCCAAAATTTGCCCTCTTTATTTGAGCTATAAGTTATTAACGAAGTTTATTTCGTTGTCCAAAAATGAAGAAAAATAATAAAGGGTTTCTTGTGGTTCTAAAGAAGTGCGAAGTGAAAAATAGTTTAAGCAGTGTAATTACGAGAAAATTCACAAGTCCTGTGGAGAAAGTAATATGAGCTGAATTCCCATGTGGTCCCAACCGTTTCGACGATATCTACAACTTTCGTGTTTGGCTCGGAAGCCAATTCTCTGAGGAAAGTTGTCGAATTTGCAAGTTACTTGAGATTTCACAGTGAAAAAGAGTGCTGAATGTAAGGTTTTGGATCTCAGAAAATTCATATCTCCCAATCAGCTAGTCGGATTCGCTTGAAAATTTAACTGGAGCTCCGTACCATCATTAACAAGATTTCATATGTTCGGACCGTTGGCTGATTGTGCACCGAAAATGCTCAGCATTTTAAGGATCGTCGCGTTGTTTCAGTAAAAAGTGTGTTTTCGAGTATGTCGCGCCGAGTTTGGAAATTCATAACTTCTTCGACTTTTATCGTATGGAGCCCATTCTGACGGCATTCTCTTGGAAATTTCGTTAGCTTCGATTCTTCGTCACACATTCTTGTTCAGATTCTGAGCCGAAGATAGGGTTTTATTGAGTTTTTTGAACGGTACTCACAAAAATTCTACACAGTCGCACCGGATGGATCGATGTTTCTCGTCATTCAAACGGGCGTATTTTCTTCATCTCTTATCAGATTGAGAAGATTCTCGCGGCGATGAGTCATGAATTTGGTCATCTTCACAGTGGCATTGGTTTCGTTCCGGAATTCAGAGCCGAACCGAGTTTCCTTAAAAACGAGCCAAAATAAGATGCACCGAGGGCAATTTGGACATTTCGCGTTGACAATATATAAACTTTTTGCTCTTCACAAATAAAAGGGAGGACTCTCATAACTTCACTTCACCCAAAAAGATCAAAAACCCTTTCTCTCAATTCTCTCTCAGTTCTCATAGATCAAAACCACAAATTACATAAAACTTTCATCAATACTCATCAATTTTCTTCAAGAATCAAGAATAACATGGATTGAAGATCAAGGTTTGAAGTTATAATTTCTCCTTCCTCTTCTTGATCTTGCGCGCCACTCTCCTCTTCCTTTGGGATTCGCTTTTCGACTTCGTTTTTGTGCTCGCGTTCGCGTCGTGTTCGTGTTTGCGCGTCGATTTAGATCTCCATCCGATAGCTTTCGGATCTTGAATTAAGTGCTTAATTGTTGATCATTATGTGGATTCAAATCTAGATTCATATTTTGTTGTTGATTAATGTTGATTAATGATGATTGATCGGTGAATTTACATGTGGATTGATAGAATTGATAGTGATTTGATGAGATCTAATGATTTGTTGCATATAATTGATGATTGTTGATGATGAATTATGACATTTGTGTTTGGATCCATGATTCATCGGTGATTTTGTGTGCATAATTGTTAATGTTCATGTATGTGGCTTGCGACGCACTCAAAGTGTTTGTATAAATGCATGCGGTGGATTTTTGCTTGATAATTTTCCTTGCTTGATGCTTAAATCATGATTTGAACATATTGTGTAGCTTGGTTGTTATTGCATGTGCTAATTCTTGTTGCCATTCTCGCATTAATATGATCATTGGTGATGAGGTTTGAATGTTGAGATTGGATGACGCGTCGCACTTGACATAATTGTGCACTTAACATAATTGTTGGCATTAGGTTGTGTTTGTTTTGTGAATTGGTAGCTCTCACTCTATAAGATGCTACATAATGCTTAATTTTGAAATCAATGCATGCTTGACTTTGTGGATTTGGTGCTCAATTGTTGTTCGCTTGTTGCTAATAATGTGCCTCGTGTCGATGTTTGGTTAGAATGCACTCATATGCTTAACTAAATGCCTTGAATTTTTGCCTTACTTCCATGAGAATTTCGTTGTGTATAGCATGTAAATTGATGTTCGTTTGTGATTAATCACGAGTCGGCATGGTTTTGGATTGAGTGCGAATGGCTCTGAGGCTTTAAAAATGCATAAAAACTTGTTTTTCTACAGCAGGAACCGGTTCGTCACAGGCAGGAACCGGTTCGTCCCAGGCAGGAACCGGTTCCCCCACTCAATTCAAAATTACTGTCTCCCTATGTTTTAGTACCAGGAACCGGGTTGTCCCTAGGTGGGAACCGGTTCCTGCGTTGTTTTGCCTCTGTGATTTTGCACCAGGAACCGGGTTGTCCCTAGGTGGGAACCGGTTCCTGCGTTGTTTTGCCTCTGTGATTTAGTACCGGGAACCGGGTTGTCCCTAGGTGAGAACCGGTTCCCAGTTTGCTTTGTTGGCCAGTCTCTGGTTTTTTGTACCAGGAACCGGGTTGTCCTATGCAGGAACCGGTTCCTGTGTGTTATTTTTTTGTGTTTTCTTTTCTAACTTCAATCTTTCGTATCTTTTTACTCGTAACTCCGATTTGCACGTTCTTTATATTGTTGGAAAGCTTGTGAAAAGTGCTATCTCATGAGATGATTGATATTGATTGATTGTTAAGTTTTTTGTTTGTTTTCCCTTTGACGTTTGTCGTTTATTCCGTGTGTACATTACTTGTCCGTTTTCCTTTGCTTTATAGTAATAACGCAATTCCGATTGCGATGTTTGTTATCTCTAACTTGTGTGCTAGTGTGCAAGGCTTTTGGATAGTCACCGATCGACGCTCTTTGCTTGAGTGTTCCGCTTTGTTTGCGGGACACGATCTCATTCACTCGCATCGTGTTCTCGTCTTGGAGACGCATTCCTATTAATTTATATCAGCTTGTTTGGTTTGCTTGTTCCTCTTGCAGGTGTATTGTGATTGTACTCGACGCGCATGTCGACCTTTGTGTGCTTTCATGGCTAATCGGTGTGCTGACCATTTGCTTTTGCTTTGCTAGCTCGCTCGCGGGATTTCTAGTTTCTTCGCTTCTCTTCGCTTTAGTTTACGGATCATCATCCGTTTGGTATTGATCCCATTTCATTTTATTTTTCTCGCATTTTACCGCTTTCTGCATCATCCTTTAAATGAGAAGTAGGACCTAGACATGCATCTGGACAAGCCCTCGAAAGAGGCTCTGTTTTTGTTGGTGTGTTTACATTTGTGCTTTGCGGCAGGGAGTCACGGTGTAATAAGTCCTATATGGCACTCCGTTAAGTCCTCTTGGAAGGCATGCAGAAAGGGTTAGCAATCAACCCCCGCCCAGTCTCATCGAGTCCGTTCAGTATGCGCACGCTACATGTCGCTCGCTTCTGAACCTGCACAAGGTCTTGTTATCGAGTATGTCAGGACAAGGGTTCATGCAACTGGACCCCTGCATTTCCTATAGCTCGCGTCGCTCGATGTTGATTCTCGGTGTACGCACGCACCGTTTTCCTTTCAGATCCGTGACGGCTTGGTTGCTGAGAGGGACTCGCTCCTCTTGTCTATGGCCCGATCATTTTCTCGAGGTCTATTGCTTGGTTGACTCGGGTGATTCGCTCCCCTTGGCTATGGCGGGACCGCTTTTCTACCATTCGGTCAGTACCGTTGGTTTTGTTTGCTTTACGAGCGGAGCTCGTTTGTGTGATATTATTATTTGCTTTTGCCTTTTTCCCCATAGGTTGTTAGCTTAGTTTAGACTCGTACCCTTTGTATGATAACATTAGGTAGCAAGCTTTCTCCCTTAGCTTAGGTCTTCCTCATGCATTCTTTAAAACACAAACCACACTCTTTGATTTTCTTTTCTTAAGAGCTTGTTATTTCCGCTCCATTCCCAAGCATAAGTCTCCAAAGGTCGAGCAGCGGAGTGTGAATGTAACTTGTTCACCTAAAAAACACAAAACAAACAGAAACTAGTTAGCCGAGCTACGGTACCTCTGATTCCGCAAAACGGATACGTAGGCAGCGGGGTAGGGCCCGTGCGAGCATAATCCTTTCTTTTCCCTACATTCTGCATTCATTTTAGTCCAGATTAGCGTAGATTTGTTACACACCCATAGTTTTAGACACAGGCGTGGATACCATCGAGTACGATGGGCGCGAGGGGTGCTAACACCTTCCCCTCGTGTAACCGACTCCCTTACCCTTTTTCTCTGGTCGTGAGACCGTTGTTTTGTTTGTGGTTTGCTGGCATTCCCTTCCTTTTCAGGATAAATATGTTAGTGGCAACTCTGTTAATTTTCGCGGGGGTACCGACAACCTTACCATATTCCGGATTCACTTAAGTACACTGTACCTTACGATGTTCCTTATTTACTCCGTCTTTCATCAACCCGTCCTTATGTGTGTGAATCTGTAGGTTTTCGCGACTTAGAAAATTATATTAAATCACATATTTAATATGATAAACAGTAAGCGGTATCTAGCAACACATCACTGCTACCGAAGTCATGAAAATGTCATGTGGTTTGAAAAAAACCTTTCCGTGATAATCCTTATGTGTACAATTACCCTTTTACCCTTATGTCTATATTGAACACAAGACATAGACAGTGTCTACCCTGTCCAAATCAATATTAGGCCCTTAGACATTTATCTTATTATGCAAGATAGGCAAATTCCATCTAGGTCCCTCAGCATGCTTTGTGAAGTACCCATCAACTGTCTTTATGGTCATCCAGTTACAGACAATGTTTGATCAACAATAAAGCACGTTACATCTAGGGTCAATAATGGTTTCAGGTTGAAGGATGGTATACACCACTTATCACCATGAGAATAACTTATGACACTTTGCATAACATTCTATGTAGTATTCTCATAGCGGGTCAATCCAGTATAAATATTACTCCTAATATTTATAGCTATGTCAAGACTTGATAACTCCTTATCCATGATCCATGAGATGTTATCATCAGTCTATCTTCATAATAGTCTTGATGCTTTAATATTATCCTGCTTCACAATAAAGCTCGACTATGGATACTTTAAGAATAGTGTCCTTATGTTTAATGGGATCTCAAGATTAAGTCGCACTTAACATTTCATTCAACAGACTAACTATTCTATGGACTTTATTATTTTAGAAAAACAAACATAATAAAGAAATGCCTTTTATTATTTGTAAATAATTTGATACAAGTACCAAAAGTATTGGGCTCTAGGGCTTACACCAACACAAACATCCTACAATTTATCATAACTAACAATCTACAGTTTACACATTACATAACATCATATAATTGTAATTTGGAGTTTTGGTGTCTTGTCTCTTGGTGTCTTGTCTCTTGGTGTCTTGTCTCTAAAGTCCTATAATTTCAAATAATTATACTTGTCAGTAAAAATACATGGAAACTATAACATACATGAATATATTATGAATAAAGAATAAATTATGTTCTTGTTAATTTTCCCAAATGCCTTCTTCATGATCGATTCGAATAGCATGGACATCATATTCATCAACTTTATCATATGAGGTAGGAACTTGTGTTATGTAAGAAGGTGTGTACAAAATATCAAGACTTTCATCACTAAGAGGAAAGTGTTTTCCTTGGAGAATGATTGACCATTTCCTCGATATGTCCGATGGTTCGATAACATAGAAAAATTGTTTTGCTTGAGAATCCATGATGAATGGTTCGGTCATAAAAGATGCCTTGCCAAGGTCGACCCGGGTGAGTCCTAAGTTATCAATGTGTACAACATTACTATTATTGGGAACCCACTTAAGGCAATCTGTCCTAACCAAATGAGTGATATGAGTAACTCATAATGGAGTATTAGAGATTGTTGAGCCATGGGATCATGTCTTGAACAAAAGTCAACTTCCCAAGTAAATTAGGTCAAAAACCTTAATTGTGGACCCAAATCTACCCCGCAATTTAATAAGAAATCAGAGTGCCAAAATCACAAAAAACAACAACACATTTGAGGGGTCACATTTGTAACTTAAAAAAATATCATGCAAGCTCATTAATAAAGATACATAACACATATCAACGGGAGAAAATGTAACAGCCTGTTTTTGTCAGTATCTATTTAATTATATTACTTTATTTTATTTGGTGTGTTAATTATTTATTTAATTGTATATGATATAATAATTAAGCGAATTAATTGATTATGTGTATAATTGAGTTTATTTAGTTACTGGGTTAATAGAGATAATAAGAGATTTTATCAATTGGGCTTAATTAGTGGTATAAGTAAATTGGGGGGTACTAAGTTAGAAAGCCCATTAAGAAGAGAAATAGATAGTAAGGGTTGGAGAGTAGAGATAACATTTTTCACAACTTTGGCATTTTTAGGGAAGAAATAAGAGAAAAGGAAAAGAGTAGAAGAAGAGGAAAAGGGAAGAGAAGAGCAAAAACTAGGGTTTGAAGAATCAAAGAGGTAAGGGGGATAATCTATTTCATTGTGGGTTAGTATGATTTGGTAGTGTATGTGTTGTATGATCATCTTCTTCCTTTTACCATTTTCATGAAAACCTAGAAATGTAGGGTTTATGTTGAATTTATGAGATTTGTGCTATTAATCATGTTTTGATGAATTTATGATGTTGAATGAGAGGAATTGATAATGAGAATTGTGTTGAATTGAGTGCTATTATAAGTGTATAAATTGACCCATAAATGTGGTGAGATTGTTGGGAAAATGAGGAATTTTGGGTGTTGAATGTGCATTTCCGTAACAGCAAGAAAATGGGGTTTTTGGGGTTCTGGTGCAGGGGAACCCGGTTCCCAAAACGGGGGGAACCGGTTCCCATATCAAAAAATGCGTTTTTAGCAGCAAACATGAAATTTTGCGAAACTTCAAAATGTCATAACTTTTAATCTGTAACTCCTTTTTATGCACCGTTTGAAGCGTTAGGAAGCTATTGAGATGTTCTATATGATAGTATAGAATTGATTGGAACATGATTGATTAATTATAATGTAATTGTGTGGGATAACATGTAATTATTCATATGTGTGATATGTATTGGCAAGTGATAAATAGCAATTGTTAACATGATATGTGAAGATATATTCATGATGTTTGTGATTGGATATGTAATGGTTGTTGTGCTTTGTTGCAAATGTTATTTGGTATGTGGATTAACATGCGATCGTATGGTTACTAGTGTTAATTGGATTTCGTGAATCGTAATTGATTATTAGCCTTTATATGTGAATGCTATATATGTGTTGTGAACGTTGTGTACAATTGATGGATAATTCATAGAGTTGGATTATCGTGGTATGCGGTAAGTTAAGATTGATGAGATAATCTTAATTGCATATATTATTGGTATTTGTACATACATTCATTGCATGGTCGGCTTTATGGTGGAAGCGGTGAAACTGTGGGTTCAAATGGTAAGAGACATTGATCCTTGAATGGAAATAGGCATAGCAGACGTGATCCTTAATTGGAGATAGGTGTATTGGCTTTGATCTTGTCCGGATCAGAAGCGTGGCTTAGATTCTAGATATTGAATCGGAAAGCGGTGAAACTTTGGGTTCACATTGGGTACCACATGCATAGAGTCACATGTCTTGCATTGAGTCACATTAGCGTTATGTGATGTGATAATTGAATTTGGTGATGTTTGGATAAATGACTTTTGTGAATACATATGAATATGTGATAATGATGGCTGGTGTGTATATTTAGAATAATAGTATTGAATTCTTTTGAAGATTATACTATTGAGTCTTGTTTTATACTTAACATGTGAAATATGAGATAATGTTATTTATATGATTATGTGAAGTGTGTTGAATTTGTAACACCCCAAATCTACCCGGTAATTATAATAAAAATCAGAGTATAAATTGCAAACAACATTCATTTGAGGTATCACATATTCGTCATTCAAAAACAATTATGGCTTAATTGCCTTCATATAGATACATAGCACGTAACTTAAAACGGACAATTAAATCATTATTAAAAAATCACTTTGTTTCAAATTAAATAGTTAACTCGCAGCGGAATCATCAAACTTCATAAATATTCTAATCAAATCGTAGCATCATTGCACAGTAACTTTAAGTTACAATTTAAAACATAATTCACTTAAAAATTCAGCAAACAAATTAATAAATAAAACAATCGCTTTATCCCCCCGAGTGCTACGTATCAGAGCAAGACACCAACTCGATTAACAGCAATTAAAGACTTCATAAAATCACTTCAAATTTCCATCGCTATCTTGAGTACCTGTCAATTTCCCATGGTAGGGAAACATCATTCAGAAAGGGTGAGATATCTACCAATATAAACAAACGCATGATAAACAATATATTAGAATTTAATCATACGAAATTATCACGTTACAGCTTTCAGACTACATTTATAATAACAATTAACCTGAACAGTTATAATTAACAAAAATAAATAACAACAACATATTAATAGTTATAACAACTATTTCTCATCTTCCAGACAATACCTGTCACAACACGTCATTAGTATAACAATTTATAATTACAACTCCATATTATCACAATTTAACAACAACTCAAGTCACATCACATCACAATTAAATCACACTCATGCCACATACAATGAGACTCTACAACTGCACATGCATGTGGTACCCAGGGCTTCAGCCCCCATCGCCAATTGCCAGTTAAACAGAGGCATCAAGGCATAAGCCTTCGTCACTAATTTGCCAATCCAGGCCGTCGCCAAAAATGCATATGTATATGAATGCAACAAACACACACAACAAACAACATCATCGTCACAAGGCATAAGCCTATATCGTCGCTATACTAATAAATAGAGGTATACATCGTCACTGAAACATCCTTCAACTTCGCATAAAACAACAACAATTATCACCACAACAACAACTAATTTCATCGAATCAACACAACAGAATCACAACAAATAATCAGGAATAATTTCCTACAAATTTAACCCCCACATATCATTCATCATGAGTCCGGTTATAGAGTTAGAACCCCACCCCTTACCTTGTATTCGGAGTCCATTCTACAATTCTACCGATCGAAGCCATCTAGCCTTAGCTCCCAAACATTGCCTCTTTTCATCCGAATAAAAAGCTGAAAATTTTCCTTAATTTGCAGCTACAGTGCGATGATGATATCTCACAACTCAGACCTTATTTTGAAGATCCCAACGGTCAAAAGTTAGATATAGGTGTTGCGAACCTACCCACAAAATTTGGTGACGATCCAACGGTTAACGAATCGGGGATCTTCGATTTAGTGAGACTGCTGCAAGAAAAACGGGAATGAATTTCTCTCCTATTTTCTCTCTTCTCTACAACTTCCCATAACAAATTCCCCAAGACTTTTTCTCTTCTAATTAGCCTAATCCTTATCTTAACCTAATTTCATTAAGCCTATTGGGCCTAACATTCACACCCCATGTTTTACTACCACCATCACTTAATTAAGTCCATATAATAAATCTAGTATTTCTTCAATACTATTTCTACAACTTAATCAATTAATTAATCGACTAATTAATCATAAAAACCCATGTCAACAATTCTCAACACTCCACAAATTCAATAATTAAATTCAAAATAATTTGAATGTATATAATTAAATAATTAACTAAATACCGGGTGTTACAACTCTCCCCCACTTAGAATATTTTCGTCCTCGAAAATTTATCCGATACAACCATCATCAACTTCACCTCCACGTCCAACCATCCAACATAATAACCCATTAACACATCTCAAATCGATTACACATATGTCGACCATTCCGGTACTTCTTCAACATAACCGCTACTAACTTGTAAACTATTCCAACGCTATTCGAAAGTGCGAACATCGACGCCATGCAGCGACACTCTTTACGGTATCTCCAAAACTTCTCAAATGGTACACCTAATTCTTAAAATTTATTTTCAATAAACCTATTAATTACTCCTTAAATTCACTCAACTTTGACGCTGACGTCCTGTGCGGCACCAACAAACAAGTCCAGTTCCAAGGACAAGCGTAATCACAAATTCCATCTCTTTCCAACATCATCCTGTTATAAATAAGTTTATTACAGCTTCTGAAACTATTTTTAAAATACATTTCATCTCGTTAGCTTTCCAACGCTTCAAACGGGACTCAAATCGGATGTCCAGAACTCAAATTATGAATTTTTGAAGTTTCACAAAACATTAAGCAATTTCCTGCGTTTTGCTTACGGAATTTCCACTCCAAAACTCATTTTTCTTCAACTTTAACATATTCCAAACAACTCTTAACATATCTCCTCACTTCCAAACTTTTTATAACTCGAGAGACACATTCTTTTGCCGAAATTCAGTTTTTGAAACACCCAGACAACAATCCTCTTTGCGAACTTGCAACTGAACCACATCCGAGAAGCAAAGCTTCTCCCCCACTTCGCTCAAACTAATTCCTGCAACAACCAGAAAGCAACAAGTACCGACAGTGTTGTACACACTTGTCGCGTACTAAGGGATAAACAACAATTAAATGACTCTGGCCGGACGGACCGACCTGCTCTGATACCACTAATGTAACACCCCAAATCTACCCGGTAATTATAATAAAAATCAGAGTATAAATTGCAAACAACATTCATTTGAGGTATCACATATTCGTCATTCAAAAACAATTATGGCTTAATTGCCTTCATATAGATACATAGCACGTAACTTAAAACGGACAATTAAATCATTATTAAAAAATCACTTTGTTTCAAATTAAATAGTTAACTCGCAGCGGAATCATCAAACTTCATAAATATTCTAATCAAATCGTAGCATCATTGCACAGTAACTTTAAGTTACAATTTAAAACATAATTCACTTAAAAATTCAGCAAACAAATTAATAAATAAAACAATCGCTTTATCCCCCCGAGTGCTACGTATCAGAGCAAGACACCAACTCGATTAACAGCAATTAAAGACTTCATAAAATCACTTCAAATTTCCATCGCTATCTTGAGTACCTGTCAATTTCCCATGGTAGGGAAACATCATTCAGAAAGGGTGAGATATCTACCAATATAAACAAACGCATGATAAACAATATATTAGAATTTAATCATACGAAATTATCACGTTACAGCTTTCAGACTACATTTATAATAACAATTAACCTGAACAGTTATAATTAACAAAAATAAATAACAACAACATATTAATAGTTATAACAACTATTTCTCATCTTCCAGACAATACCTGTCACAACACGTCATTAGTATAACAATTTATAATTACAACTCCATATTATCACAATTTAACAACAACTCAAGTCACATCACATCACAATTAAATCACACTCATGCCACATACAATGAGACTCTACAACTGCACATGCATGTGGTACCCAGGGCTTCAGCCCCCATCGCCAATTGCCAGTTAAACAGAGGCATCAAGGCATAAGCCTTCGTCACTAATTTGCCAATCCAGGCCGTCGCCAAAAATGCATATGTATATGAATGCAACAAACACACACAACAAACAACATCATCGTCACAAGGCATAAGCCTATATCGTCGCTATACTAATAAATAGAGGTATACATCGTCACTGAAACATCCTTCAACTTCGCATAAAACAACAACAATTATCACCACAACAACAACTAATTTCATCGAATCAACACAACAGAATCACAACAAATAATCAGGAATAATTTCCTACAAATTTAACCCCCACATATCATTCATCATGAGTCCGGTTATAGAGTTAGAACCCCACCCCTTACCTTGTATTCGGAGTCCATTCTACAATTCTACCGATCGAAGCCATCTAGCCTTAGCTCCCAAACATTGCCTCTTTTCATCCGAATAAAAAGCTGAAAATTTTCCTTAATTTGCAGCTACAGTGCGATGATGATATCTCACAACTCAGACCTTATTTTGAAGATCCCAACGGTCAAAAGTTAGATATAGGTGTTGCGAACCTACCCACAAAATTTGGTGACGATCCAACGGTTAACGAATCGGGGATCTTCGATTTAGTGAGACTGCTGCAAGAAAAACGGGAATGAATTTCTCTCCTATTTTCTCTCTTCTCTACAACTTCCCATAACAAATTCCCCAAGACTTTTTCTCTTCTAATTAGCCTAATCCTTATCTTAACCTAATTTCATTAAGCCTATTGGGCCTAACATTCACACCCCATGTTTACTACCACCATCACTTAATTAAGTCCATATAATAAATCTAGTATTTCTTCAATACTATTTCTACAACTTAATCAATTAATTAATCGACTAATTAATCATAAAAACCCATGTCAACAATTCTCAACACTCCACAAATTCAATAATTAAATTCAAAATAATTTGAATGTATATAATTAAATAATTAACTAAATACCGGGTGTTACAGAATTCATATGGTTGTTAACTAAATAATTATACTTATTATACTTTCTCATAATGATTTTAATTCTGACCCTTCTGTTTGAATGTTACCCTCTGTTGGTAACGTGCAGATTCAGACGCTTAGTGGCTTGTTCGTGGTTAGCCGGAAGCTTCCGAGTGTGTTGTGTGATTAGGTAGTGAGTCTTATGCTCTGGTCATGTAACACTGGGGTGGGGGGAATTTCGTTGTTTTATGCTTATGTTTTGAACTATTGCTATCTTATGTTTTGTTGGATATTTTGAATGTATGTGTTAACATTTGGATATGTTATTTTTTAAAGGCCTTGTAGCCTAGAATTGTGAATTCAAGTAGCATGGATATTGATGTTATTTTGACTTGGTAGATGAATATGGTATGGGACATATTCATTAAATTTATGTGATAGCAATTCTTTTTGTTTTCCGCAAGCGTTTATGCATAATGTATGAAAGTATGAGATTTTCAGTCTGTGTTACGATATGATCTTTGCATATTATGAATGTTTGTATGTTATCTTGGGATTTTCATTTATGTGGAAATCAATATGTGATGCCCCTTTTCCTTTATGCATGTTTACTCTGAGTATTTTTTATTATTATTTGGGGTTAGAAAAGGGGTGTTACAGAAAACATAATCCAATAGTCATTCAATCTCAACAACTTTGAAACAATGCAACGGAATTCATAAAACATCGTAAACTTCAAGTCATAACATCATGGCCAACATGCCAACAACAAATCTCCATAAAGCAACATCAAATCAAATCATGACATATCAACATAAGCAAAGACAAGCAAACATCCCCCGCATGCTACGTATCAGAGCATAAACACCGACTCGAGCTACTAAATGTAATGGCTACTCCTCGTCGTTACCTGCATGTTACCAACAAAGGGTAACATTCAAACAAAAGGGGTGAGATATCAAACAGTATAAAGGAATGTATGATAATATTCATACCAAGGAAAAGATCATACATTGTTCACCACTTTGCATCACAAAACAACTTTTAAATGGAAACAATGTTATTAACCAATTATGACAACATAATCAAATTCACAAGTATGATATCAACACGTTACAACAAGCATCTCATCATCCCAAATTTCAAATGCAATTCATATGCAATTCACATGCGATCAACTTATGCAAATGCATGTGGTACCATTTGGAGTAAAACTCCCATTGTCTCAAAATTTTCCATTGAGCACATCGTCGCTTTTGCCATTATAAGGCCATCGCCGCTTTTTGCCATTTTCAGGCCATCGTCTCTTTATGCAATGGATGTGACTCAATGATGCAACATCCACACAAACACAACATTCACAACACGTCACCACAATTAAACATCATCAATTAAATATTGGAATTCGACGATAACAATACAATCATCACTATTCATAATAATGCATCACTTCACAATCACGTCGCTATGTTGTATCACCATACAACAATATCTCACTTCATAACAATAATCACAATATCAAACGATATATTTCAATAAAACATTCAAAAGGTTTCCAAATGTTTTTCAAACCATTTTCATTAGATATACATTGATTAAAGCTTCACGGAGGTTCAAATGGCGCTTAAAAGGGAGTTACGGATCAAAAGATACATCAAAAAGAGCTTTCAAAAAGTTTTCAACAGCAATGTTCGCTTAGCGGCTTCAAGCGCGCTTCTTGAAACTAAAAACAGAAGTGAACAGTTTTCGCATCTCCGCTTAGCGGACCTGCTGCGCTTAGCGAGCTCATGAATTCTTCAAAATGTTTCCAGCATCCGCTTAGCGAGCCAGTGGCTGATTAGCGAACGTGCGATTATGCAGAAAAACAACAGCGATAACAGACCTGCGTAACCACACTTCCACTATACAAAACCATTCTCAACTAGTAATTAAAGGCATATAACAATATCATCTAACATCATTCATCAACAATCATCATTCAAAATATGATTTCAACCACAATTTCATGAAAATTCATCACAAACCCTAAGATTCTACAACATACAATCAAAGGCTACTACACATACAATCTAACCCACCCTAAACATCATCATACAACCCTTTATCATGAAAGAATCCGACTCTTACCTTGGGTTTGGATTGAAGACAACTCTATCTTCAATTGGGAACCTTGACCTAGCTTCTCCTCTTTCTCTTCTCTCTTTCTCTTCTTTCTTCTTTCAAATGAGGTTCTAACTTCTATTTTCCCAAATTTCCTTGTTTTGTTAAACCCTTAATGATTCTCAAATTTCTAATGGGCTCTAATTAGTACCTCTCAATTACTAACACCAACTTAGGCCCAATAACTACTAACCTCACTAATGTTATTTACTAAAAATTCCCCATAAAATAACACAAAACCAATTAATCACATAATTAGAACATAATTAAATAAATAATCACATAACACTCAATCAAATAAAGCACGTAAATAAAACTGTCGTTACATCTTTCCCTTCAACTTTGAGTTCCGATGTATTCTAGCTTCGTAGAAGATGACCTTCTGATGATGAATACTTTGCAGCGGATTTCTGGATGATCAAGTATGTCCGATCGCAGTTACTTTCCATATATCCCTAACTTTTGCATAGATTACCCCTTTCGGGTTTTAAATCTACCGAGATGATTAATTTATTTTTGATGTCTCTAAATTTTTCCTGGATCTCCCTTTCGGGTTTTCGATCCACCGAGACTTTTTTTCCTAAGTTGCTCTTTGCGAGTTTTCAACTTAGCGAGCAGTTCTTTTGATTATTTAGGCAATGTATTTCTTGACTGCGTTGACGTTTACAGGACGAGGGAATTCTTCTCCATCCATAGTCGTGAGTATTAAGCCACCTCCCAAAAAGGCTCTCTTGACCACATATAGACCGTTGTAATTGGAAGTCCATTTGCCCCTTGAATTTGTGAGGAAAGACTGAATCGTTTTTAGTACAAGGTTTCCTTCTCTAATCGCACGAGGTGGAACCTTTTTGTAGAAAGCTTTCTTCATTCTTTGCGAATACAGTTGTCCATGGCATAAAGCCGTCATTCGCTTATCTTCGATTAAGTTCAACTCATCGAATCTGTTTTGACACCATTTAGCTTCTGTTAATTTTGTCTCCATCATAACTCTTATCGATGGGATCTCAACCTCTATGGGGAGGACTCCCTCCATGCCATATACAAGGGAGAACGAAGTTGCTCCAATTGAAGTACAGACAGACGTACGATATCCGCGAAGAGCAAATAGGAGCATTTCATGCCAGTCTTTGTAAGTGATGATCATTTTTTGAATGATCTTCTTAATGTTTTTGTTAGCTGCTTCTACAGCTCCGTTCATCTTGGGTCTGTAAGGAGATGAGTTGTGATGTTCAATCTTGAATTCTTCATAAAATTCCTTCATCATTGTGCTGTTCAAATTTGACCCATTTTCAGTGATTATTTGGTTAGGAACGTCGTAACTGCAGATGATCTGGTTCTTGATGAATCTGGCCACGACTTGTCTCGTTAGTTTGCATATGAAGTTGCTTTGACCCACTTGGTGAAATAGTCTATGAATACCAAGATGAAGCAATGTCCGTTCGAAGATTTTGGTTCAATCATTCCGATCATGTCAATTCCCCACATAGAGAAAGGCCGCGGGGAAGAGAGGATGTTGAGAGGAGTTTGTGGCACGTGAATTCTATCATTGTAGATTTGACAATTATGACACCTCTTTTCATACTGGTAGCAATCTGATTCCATGGTCAGCCAATAATATCTTGCTCTCAGTACTTTTCTTGTCATGGTGTGTCTGTTGTTATGAGTGCCAAAGGAACCTTCATGTATTTCTCTCATGAGTGTGTCTGCTTCATTTCTGTCAACGCATCTGAGCAGAATCATGTTGAAATTTCTTTTATACATCACATTTTCATTCAGGAAGAATCTGCCAGCTAACTTCCTTAAAGTTTTTCTATCTTTCCTTGATGCCCCAAGAGGGTATTCTTGTCTTTGAAGAAAGTTTTTGATGTCATGATACCACAGTTTGCCATTGATGAAAGCTTCTACTGCAAAGATATGAGCAGGCCTATCAAGGCGCATGACAACAATTTTGGAAACACTGTTCCAATAATTTCTCCTAATCATGGAATAGAGTGTAGCTAATGCATCCGCCATGATGTTTTCTTCACGAGGAATGTGATAAAAGTCTACTCTGTCGAAGAATGGTAACAACCTTCTTGGATAGTCTTTGCAAGGAATCAGCCTTGGCTGGCGTGTTTCCTATTCTCCTTTGATTTAATTGATGACTAAAGTAGAATCTCTGTATACATCTAAGTGTCTGATCCTTAAATCAACAGCTTCTTTGAGAGCCATGATGTAAGCTTCATACTCGGCCTCATCGTTTGTACAATTGAAATTTAATCGGGCGGTGAAAGGAATATGAGTTCCATGGGGTGTAACTATGATTGCCCCAATTCCGTGTCCATAAGCGTTGACAGTTCCGTCAAAGATTAAGCCCCACTGGGATCCTAGTTCAGGTCCTTCATCTAGAAGTGGTTCATCGTAATCTTTCATCTTGAGGTACACGACGTCCTCGTCTGGGAAATCAAATATGATTGTTTAATATTCATCGAGCGACTGGTGAGACAAATAATCAACTAGGATGCTACCTTTCACAGCTTTCTGAGCGTGATACTCAATGTCCTATTATGATAACAAAATCTGCCAACGGGCGATTCTTCCGGTTAAGGCAGGATTTTCAAAGATGTACTTGATTGGGTCTATTTTGGAGATCAAATAAGTGGTATGATGAATCATATATTGGCGAAGACGCTTAGCAGCCTAGGCCAAAGCATAGCAAGTTTTCTTGAGCGTAGAGTATCTTGATTCACAGTTGGTGAATTCCTTACACAAGTAATAAATGGCATGCTCTTTTCTTTTTGTCTCATCTTGCTATCCGAGGACACAACCCATGGAATCTTCTAATAAAGTTAAATACATTATCAAAGGTCTTCCTTCCACTGGAGGAGACAGTATGGGTGGCTCGAGCAGATATTCCTTACTACTGTGGAATGCTTTCTGACAATCGTCTCTCTAGACGCAACTTTGATCTTTCTGTAGAAGTTTAAAAATCAGACGCAAGTAGCTGTCATGAGAGATAGGAATCTCGAGATATAATTCGGACGCCTAAGAAATCCTCTAACTTGTTTCTCGGTTTTGGGTGAAGGAATTTATTGAATTTCCTTAACTTTTTCTGGATCTACTTCAATTCCTCATTTACTGACAATGAAACCTAGGAGTTTTCCCGAGTAGACACCAAATGTACACTTGTTAGGTTTCAGGCAAAGCTGATACTTCCTTAAGCATTTTTTAACGTCTTATGAGGGTGTTTTTTAGGATTACCAATTTCCAAAGAAATAAAAAGGAAAAACAATGACGGAACAAAATGACATTTTATTTATCATCTGTCACTTCTTGAAATAAAGACTCTATGAACAAAACTCTATTGCTTCGGGAAAAGCAAAGAAGTACATTTTCCTAGAAAACAGTAAAATGCAAAGCCCTATTTTCATACCCCAATATCTTTAGAATTCTTATGGATTCTTGATAAAGACGAGATCGCTACCTATTTTCTTTTCGTGCGGTATTGCTTTCGGAGAACGATCTAGATATCATTTCTCTCGCATGATTTAGCACCTAAATTGTTGACCGACCTCGTTATAGGGTGACTTCTACATAAGTCACTTGGCGATCTGCTTAACATAATGCAACATTGTCCCTAAATCGAAAAAGATCCAATATGGCAGAGATTGTATGCGGTTGATTTAAGACTTATGGAAGTTTATCGTGTAGTCGCTATGATTTTATCAAGCTTCTGATAAACTTCCATTAAATTTAAACCCGAGATCATCATTCACTCACCATCAATCTTCATTACTAACATTTTAATCATATACTTGACAAGTTTCAAGATGGTCATCTTGCTAACAATTATTAATTGACTTTAATTTCCGCACTTTATTATACTGTTCTTTATATTTTCGCTTTATGATTTCTTCTACTTTCGCCTTTATCATTCATCATGCTTATGTTTTCGCTATTTTCCCTTTGTCCATTTGGATGTTTGTTTATATTGCCGCTATTTTCCTTTTGTCCATTTGAACCATACTCTATTTTTATGCTAAAACATTAATAAACAACTTAAAACAATAAAAAAACACTTAAGGCTCTATGGACTATTGGTTACTATCCCGAGCATTTTGGAGATCCAGACTTTTGGACTTAGTACCTCTGGACCCTGTTATTCTGTTGTTACTCTGTTTGTTATTTTGTCTGACATTAGGTTGTTGTTAGTTTGTGTGTGCAGGTATTTCCTCAAAAGTCCTTGATGGTTAATTCATAGGCATTGAGATAAGGATTTCGCCTATACACAGCCGTTACTCTGCCCAATTTTTGTCAGAATTTTAAATTGTGTTCCAAAGATTTGGTGCAAGTGGTGATAAAGATAATAAGTTCATCTGGATCCCCATGTGGTAATGTGTTGGTTTAGTGTTGGTAATCCAAAGGATGGGAAATCTACCTTGACTCTCAATGTGAAGTGTTGGCTTCTTATTTTGGTCAGATCGTTCTTTCGTTAACCTTTTATTTTATGCTCTAGGATAGTCCCTTCATCTCCTCCCCCTTCTTAGATTTTCAAAATCTTCGCCCTTTTTCCAAAATCTTCTTATGTTTGCAAACTCTTTTAAAAATCTTTATTTAAAAATATCTTTTGCCCTTGTTGGCATTTCTTTCAAAGTTTAGACACGATTAATTGTTATAGTGAGTTGTGATACCCCACGATTTTAATATTGATTGATATGATGGATCTTTTCCACTTGAAAGATCTAGTGGCATACTTGTTGATTTTATCGAAGTTGGAGCCCTTCTCTCATTTGTGACGTAAAGAATCCATCTGTTCTCATGTTTAAAATCGATGGCTGAGTATTCTCTCCGACGATGATAAAGTATTTATCCCTTTTAAAAGCCTTTTCCCATTTAAGTGGAACTACATTAGCTCTGACTTCTCCATTGCACCGAGGAGATATATAGGCATGAGATGTAATGTCTTGTCGAGCTTATTTTAAAATCAAACAAACCCTTTTTTTGCACAGGATATCATTTAATAAACACATATTTTCAAAAAGGTTCCTATGGAGTACCACAAATATGAGGGGTGCTTAAAACCTTCCCCTTGTATAATCAACACCTGTACCTAAGATCTCTCTTGTTTTAAAAATAAAATTTGGGTTTTATTTTGTTCTTTTCCCATTTCCTTTGGAAACAATAAAGCACGTTGGCGACTTTCACTGAAATAACGAGTCAAGTCTAATCCAATGGCTTTTATCTCAGATTTTCCCCGCTATAGAAAAAATGGCGACTTCACTGGGGAGTAGTCCTCTAAGTGTGTTAGGCCTATTTTTGTTTATCTGTGTATATTATTATCTTTAAATATTATTGTATGATTTTTCTGCTTTGTTTGTTCTTTTTATTTTGGTGCTTGATGGTTCCTCTGTGTGAGATAAATCCTATACCCGGACTTGAGTATACATTAAGATAGGCGGTGGTATAGTCATTTTGGCTTATGTGAAGTTATTCCTTAATGAGTTGGCTTGAGATCCACCACTCAGTGGAGAATGGCTTGGTTAAAGGTGACAGTGTTGAACGAGTCAGTCGTGAAAGCATTGTTACTTTTAGTCGGGTTTGTAAAGTTGAGGACCTCAGAACCCCTTAACCCATCTTAGCCTTTTAGGACGTAATGCGGAGACTATTTGGGTGTATACCTAATTGGTTGTCACACGATACTACACTCGAGCGAGTTTATCTTGAGAATATGATTGGTTGGTGAGTAAATTGCTTAAACCGATAATATTCTAAAGATGGAACGCATTCCTCAGGAACTTTTAGAACCCATTCTACAGGTACAAAAACACCTTAGTACACACCTTGTGGTTGGGTAGACCCATGGCTCCATGCTCGTGACGTCAAGCCTTTGAACCTTTTTTGTGTGATCTTGTGTGCTCTTGATTGTGGTTGATGCATAAACCATTCATTCATGCATCCATGAAAAATAAAAAAAGATATCCTTTTTCATTTGAGTTTCAAGGAACTTAGAATTTCTGTTTGCAAATATCACAGTTATTGTGATTATGGATTTTGGAAGAAAAAAATAAACATTCAGAAATAGTTTCAAAAGTCCTTAATTGAAGGAACTGAGAAAGCTTGGATATTTAGTGGTCAATCCTTTGGGTTTCAAAGATTGTAATGAGAAGCTTCTATCCATCATGTCCTTGAGACTTGAAATAATAAAAGTACAAATCATTTGCATTGCATATCATGCATCATTCTGCATTGAGTCTTGCTTTCAGAGATTTTTCTAGAGTCTTATTTCCTTTCTCCTGGTCGAACAGTACAACACTTGTGCTAAGAAGAAATGGAAAGCATTAAGCAAGATATTCTTGAACTTCGCGAAGAGGTGATTACTCTGAAGGCTGATATGGAGCATCAGACTGCTCTGGTTGAGGCTCTAGTTGCTGCCAAAGTCAACCCTCCTATGAAGGAAGAAAATATGGAAAAGGTCTTTCTTGAAATTATGAACTCATCCTTTCCTAAGGGGATAGTAGTCAGTACACCTACTTACTTCGATGGAGAGGTGGATATGAAAGTGCTTCTAGAAGAAGATGTCCGAAAGGAATGTTTGTTTGAAGAAGGTAGCTCAGCTAGTAGTGTGAAGAGGTTTGTTAATGACTTTTCAAAGAAGAGAATCAGGGGAGGAAACAATCATCATCAACATCAGCATGTTTTCTCTGTCATCCATGTATCTAATTCAGTTCATGCAATTCCAGATTATCAGCAGAGTACTCGTCAGCGAGCTCCTCCACCGAACGAGCAAAATCAATCTCAAAGGGGGAATTTTGATCCCATCCCCATAACCTACACATAATTGTATCCTGCTCTGATTCGTAAGAGTTTGGTTTAGAAAAGGTCACCACCTCCTGTTCCAGAGAAAATTCCATGGTGGTATAAAGCTGATGCCATTTGTGCCTTTCATCAGAATGCCCATGGTCATGGCTTAGAGCAGTGCTGGCCTCTTAAGATTGAAGTTCAAAGATTAATTCGTGCTGGTATTTTGACTTTCCGAGATGTTGGTCCTGTTGTTAAATTCAATCCTTTGCCAAAGCATGAATGAATTACTATTGTTGGTGTTGCACCCTAAAATTTACCCTCATATATTCAAGACAATTTTTTGACTCCTTATAGTCGAAAATTTCTCAGTTTCTCATAGGGTGCTCAAGAACTCAAGACATCTCAAGGATTGGAGTGTGCATTGCACCTCCTAAACCAGGGTCTCCAAGATTAGGGTTTTAATTTTAGTGAGAAAAGGGAACGTCTAAGGCCTCAAGTGGACTTCAAGGTATCTCATATGATTCAAATTATCCTCGTACCAAGTTTCAAGCCTTGATTCACAAGATTGCACAATCAATTGCTCAGATGACCAACAGTCGACTATATTCACCTAAGAGTCAACTATGGTCAAAATACAGTCAAACTTCAAGGTTTTTGGTCAACATCAAGTATTTGAGGTTATATTCTTCATTTGATCAAGGTTTGATCATGATTCATCAAGAAAAGGTTCCAGATCATCAAAAGTCAATGTTTCTAAAATACGGTTTCTTAACTAAAAGTCAACTGAACTTTCACCAGCCATAATTTTCACATGGTTCATCAAATATTTTCCAAACAAAGCACATTTTGAAGGAAATTTCATTATCTACAATTTTGTCTCTCTAAGGACTTAGCCAAAAATGCATCATTTGAGATATATGAGCCAAAAAATTACAAGTCCTTTTGAAAGTCAATAAAAAGTCACTTTTTCTCAAAGAGTGGTACATGAACATGGTAGACGCAATTGAGATGAAACCAAAAGGAGCTTGTAGAGGACATCTTGAGATTTCTACAAGTCCTATAACACCTATATATGATGAAAATTGAAGAAGTTATGGATTGCACAAGTTGAAATATTTTTTAGGAAAATACAAAAAGGCAAAGTGAAGAATTCTAAACTTTTGAGTATTGGGCCTATAAACTTGAGTTGCCCACGTGATTATAAGATTGTGGGAGGCCCATGAGTAAATTATTATTTATTTTGTGATTTTATTCCATTTATCTTTGGATTTATTCATTTAAATTCAATTTAAATTAGTAAAATCATGATTTAATAGTAAGAGATTTTATGGAATATTCTCCAATTATTTAATTATCTCAAATAAACATCCAAGGGCCAAGAACACGTGGAAAAATGCACAAAATAGAATTGGAACTCAAAAAAGAAATATTTTATGCAAGGATCAAATCAAATATTTTTTGTAATCAAAGCAAATGATTCTTTCTATCTTTGTAACCCTAATTCATTCATCTATATATTCACATTGAACTAAGAGCATTGGGGGACGAGATTTGGCAAAATGAGCTAGCGTTTCAAAGTTGTAAAAAACAAAGGAAACTAGGGCACGAGGGATCTTTCAATACATCCACTTTCAACCCATTCCTGTTGTTCCATTCCACTCCTGAGGTGCAAAAAGGTAAGAGTACACTAATAGCTAAAGCACATAATGCCCAAGGCATTCATCTCATGTTCATCACGTTCATAATTCATTTGGTTTCGTATTGTGCATTCTACTATGTTTCAATTCAAACTGATCACTTGTATGAGTTCCTGGTGCTGTTTAGAAGATCTTTGAACCATTGGCATGAAGTTTTAAGGTTTGGAACGAGTTACCACGCTATAGCACCGAGATGGATGCTCTTGGGCTTTTAGTTTTTCGTCTTGATCAGTTTTTATAAGATTTATGTTTTGCAGGTTTTTGCTACGAAACAAATCGTAGCTATTTCGCAGGAGAACTGTAGCAGTTTCGTAGTGAATTTATGGCCGGAGGTGATGAAGAAGATGAACAGTACCATGGACTTTTTGACTCGTACGCGTGGCGCTTTCAAACAACTTGATTGGCCGGTCAACAATTTTGATCCTCTCTCCTCTTTTGATTGGTTCATCGTGATAGAGGGGGCCCACATTTTGACTGATTTGAAAATTCCTTTTTAATATCACTTTTTAGATTTATTAATTGATAACCAGTTATTAATCAACATGGCAGCGCAACACATATGGTTAAAGGTTTTGTTGGCAATCTCCAGGTCACGAGTTCAACACCTAGGGAGGCCACTCATAATTTTTCTACCACTAATCCTCTTGCACATTTCTTATTTCTTTTTGATTTACAATTTATTTTAATTTCCTTTCACAAATTATTTTTAATACCTTCAAAAACCCTAAAAATATTTTGATTATAGATTTAGGCTTAAAAAATGTTTAATTAATTTTAGACAGAAAAAATCTTTTTTTATTTAATGTAATTAATTAGTTAACAATTAAATTAGAATTAGGTTTTCTTAATTAAAATCAACCACAAAAATATCAAAAAATATTTTCTCCTCTAGTATTTAGGTTTTAGAATGTTGTCATATTTTTTAAAATAAGTTTATTTTTATGCTTTATTTTTATTTTTAAATATTAGAAATCGATGTATAGGTTGCAAGGCTTTTTTTATAATAGCGTAGATTTACTTTCCTCGTATTTTCACTATTTTTTGTAACTGCTCATGGGATGTAATAGCTTAGGTAAATTTACTTTTTCCACACCACCTATTATGTAACTGTCCTAAAGCCCTGTAATAGCGTAGGACGTTTTACTTCCCGCACTTTAATTTTCCGCAAATACTTAACTGCCTAGATGTATGCTAATTAGGGTTTGCATGGCAAGATATAAAATAAATCTTAGAATAACCCTAATCACAAGATAACATATATGAAATTAACACATTCTTGTTCACACACTCACCTTTAGGGTAACCCTCTCTTGTTTCCTTCGATTATATGGTCAAGTCCCTCGAACGTGAGGATACCTTAGCACATGTTGCCTTCGACTCAAATCATCATTGTCCCTTCGAGTTGCCTACGATTAAAATGATCTCGTCCCTCGATGATGCTTCGAAAATGATGATAGTCCCTTCGAATTGCTAAGGTATCCTTACTGAAGGATAGAAAAACACTTAGAAAGGGGGGATTGAATAAGTGTAACTCAAAAACTTGGAAGATAAAAACAATCAACACAATGATTTTTATCCTAGTTCGTTGTTATCCAAACTACTCCAGTCCACCCCTTTAGAGTGATTTACTTCAACTGAGGATTTAATCCACTAATCCAACTGATTACAATGGTTTTCCACTTAGATACCCTCTAAGTCTTCTAGAGTCTTCAGATCACAACTTGATCACTCTAGGAATCCTTTTACAATCAATGTAAAATAAAGTTTACAAGAGTTTAGATTGCTTCTAATAAAGCTGTAATCACTATTGTGATATTTCTCATAAGTTCTATTCTTAACACTCACTAAGATATTACAAATTTTGTGAGGTTGAAGATGAAGTTCTTTAGCTTTTGAATTTAACACCGTTTCTGTAAGCTTTGCGCAAGTGTTGTATATAGCTTCTGATCATAACTTCTATATATAGGCGCGTGAGAGGAAATGACCGTTGGGATGCATTTAATGCTTTGCGTGAATAGTACAATGCTGCATTTAATGTTTCACACTTTTGTCAACTACCTCGAGCCAAGCTTTTGCTGCTTTTACTGACTTTGCCTTTTGTAGCTTCTAACGTTCCTTTTGTCAGTCAGAGATTTGACGTTTCAGCCTTTCATCTTGTACTTTCTTCTGGACTTAGATTTGTAGATAACAACGTTTGAATATCAGAGCCATCAGCTTTGGTGTAGAGCATCTTCTGTCTTCTGACTTTGAAGAGCTTTGAGCGTGATACCATCAGAGCTTCAGAGCTTGTTCTTCTGACTTCCATTCTTCTGATTCTTTCTAGTTCATGTTCTGATTCTGCATGACCATCTTCTGATGTCTTTCCAGAGCATGTTCTGATGAAGCCATCCAGAACTTTCTGAGTCAGTGCTTCTGAACGCTGATTTGTGCATACTCTTTATATATTTCCTGAAACGGAAAACTTAGAGGATTAGAGTACCACATTGTCTTATACAAAATTCATATATAATGTTATCATTAAAACTAAGAATATTGATCAGAACATTTCTTGTTCTAACAATCTCCCCCTTTTTGATAATGACAAAAACATATATAATTGATTTGAATTTATATCCAGAATATCAGATGAACAAAGACAATTCCACAGATATAGCATAAGCATATAATCAGAGTGTGTGAATATGTCTCCCCCTGAGATTAACAATCTCCCCCTGAAATTAATACTAGTAGAATTTATAAATAAAGGACTTCCCTAAGTATTTTTCATTTCAGTTGAGACTTTCACGTTGAATTAGAACTTTTAGAACATTCAGAGCTTCTCTTCAGAGCTTCCATTGGACAGCTACAGAGCTTTGAATTTCTCTTTGAGATCACTTGTTTCAGAGCTCTATGTATTCAGTCTTCTCTTTGAGACTTCCAGTATCAGAGCTTTTTAGGTTAAATCATTGCATTGCTTGCTTCTGATCTTGAAGCTTCAGAGCACTAAGCTTGCTTCAATTCTTTAAGAGCTTGCTTTTCTTTAGAATTGCTTTTCCCGTGTATTTGCTTCTCATATTGAGCTTTGTCCAGAATATCACATTCCTGCAAAAACTATCAAAGACTGAAAACTTGCAAATAATTCTTAGGAATGTTGAGACTTAAGCCCAACAACTGATATTATAAATCAATTCAATTATCACATTGCTCCCCCTTTTTGTCATAACATCAAAAAGCATAAAAGATTCAGATGAAAGACACATAGAGTGAAGAAAGAAAAATATATTTCATCATTTAATCATTAGAAGAAGAGAATACAAAAGCAGATGCAAGCAAACAGATGCAAGAACAAAGAAAAAAAACAACGAAGACACAAGACAGACTACGACTGGCTAAACTTAGAAGCTAAGGTGGCCAGAAGGTTCTTAATCTCAGACGTGTCTTCAGCTTGCTTCTTAGATGCTTCCTCTTGGGTCTTCATCCAAGTTCTGAACTCTACATTAGTGTCATCTTGCTTGTTCATACGACTAGCCAAGCTTAACTGATTCTGTTGGAGCTCCTTCATAGTGTTCAGCAGAACAGAAACAGAAGAACCAGCAGAAGCAGCATCAAAATTGTTTTCCAGAACAGGATGAGCAGCATCAGCTTCAACCATTTGAACATCTTCATTATTTTCCTCAACATGAATATCTTCAGCAGGAGTTTCTTTAGAAGGTAACCCTTTGAAAATAGGAATTTTAGGTTCTGGAGGGTACTCATCTTCTGGGTAAACTAATTCAGGAGCCTTTTCCAGAGGATTCTCCCTGAACTAGTTAAACAACCACTGAAAATCTCCAGTCAGAACCTTGTATAGATGTGGTTTCCATACAACAATTGCTAGAGGATTTTCTTCATCCAACTCATCAACAAACTGATTCTCTTCCAGAGGATTCCAATTGGTGATGGGATGGTAGTACTTTCCATCATCATACTCTAGAAAGAATCCAGAAGGACCAGGAGCAGCAGCCAAACAGTCTTTTTGAAGGTCCAGAAAGTCAGCTTGTATCTCTTTACCAACGGCTCTCCAGAGCTTACCAGCAGCTACATGATTCAGCTTGGAGTCATGAGCAACCTTCAGAGCATCCAACCCTCTAGCAATTGATTCTAAGACGGGTGATTGGAGAGTCTGGGACGGGTGATTTTGAGACGGGTGATTGGAGAGTCTGGGTTAAGAACAAAATATGGTTCAGGTTCTCTAGAGAACAAAGCAGAGGTGGTTGAAGAGGATAGAGAGGATGATGAATCTGCTGTCGATGAAGATGAAGGGTCATTTATAGGTGAGATTGTAGAGGGAATGGAGGTGGTTGAAAAGATATTTTCAGATGGAATTTATGGAAAAACAACAAATAGAGATTGGGGGTCCAGAGTTGGTTCAGAATGTAGTGGACGGTTTCTTTTAGTGGTGGTGGAAGAGGATGGAAGTTCAGAAGATGATGGTCTTTTCTGAGGGGGAAGGTCAGAGGAAGAATGTAAACTAGAGGTGTCTACATTATCAATTTCTTCTATGAACTTCTGAAGCTGTTCAGAAGTTCTAGGTACTTTGAGAGACTCTATTGATACTTGTTTGGAATTATTAACAGGTACAGAGTCAGAGATAACAATACCTGAAGGTTTCTTCTGCTTCTTGGCTTTCTTTGCAGCAGGACCTTCATCAGTAATCTTTGTTTTCAGCTTCTTCTGTTTCTTCTTCTTATCCTTTTTCTTTAACTCATCCAAAGATGGAAGATTTCTTCCACGAACCCAAGCAGGATCAACATCAGATTGTTCTCTAACACAGGATTCTAGATAGAGTTGAATTGATTCTGATAGTTCTTCCTTGAACATTTGAGGGAAATCACCAACTAGAGTTCTTCTGGTCAGAATATCAGGAAACACCTTAGGAGAGGTGGTTACCTTTTTAACCAACTGCATTCTTCTCAAGGATTGAGCAGTCAGAATACTCCCATGAATAGTAGACAGATCTTGGATAGAGCCAGCTGCTCTCAGAGTATCAATTAGACCACTCTCTGTCAGAATATCTGATACCAATCTACCCATAGGGATGGTATTCTTTTTAATCTTGGGATACTTCAGACGTTCTGCCTCCCTAGATTCTTCCACATGAGTACAAAGATGATTGAACAAAACATGAGGCAAGTTGATTCTTATACCCTTTCCAATGCAGTACAGAATGAACTGCTGATCCTAACTTATGTAGGTTGTAGAGTTTGTAGTTTTTCTGGGATAGAAAGATCCCAGAATGATCTTCGCCCAAACTCTGTACGAAGGCTTCAAATCTGTAGAGTGAGGAGAGCCTATTCCAGAAATAAACAACTCTGGATGAACTTTTTCCCAATCAGTTCTACCAAGTAGAGCACCAGTGATTCCACCCATACCTTCAAGACTATATAGTTTCCTTATCAGATTCTCAGAGATAACCACTTCGTGACCTATCACGAAGGAGATGATAGCAGTTGGGGTAACCGTGGCATGAGTCCAAAATTCCTTAACCAAGAGAGGGTAAACTGGTCCAATTAGATGTTCAAAATAGTTTGCCCATCTTTGAACCAACATACCCGTTTTGATTTTGAAATCACGTGCTAGCAGATTCTCAAAATCAACCATAGATTCACAGAGAACTTCCAGTTCGTCGTATGGAATCAAACACGTCTTCAATGGAGTAGTTACAGATTTCTTTTGTTGTTCTTGTCTTGAAGATGAAACCTTGAGTTGAACATTTGATGAAGAAGCCATTGAACCACAACTGAGATTACTGGGTTTCGTAACTTTAGGATTTTTGAAAAGAGAGAAAAAGAGGAAAAATTGCATAAAACAATGAACAGTGAAGATGAATGGAAAGAGATGAAATGAATGAGAGATGCATTTAAATAGGCACGGATTTGAAATAATTTGCAATGAAATTCTGAATGAGAGAGATCACATAATTTGAATCAATCACAATTAATGTTGAATGACGTTAGGAGATATAACGGGAAATTTGAAATGATTTGCACAGTTACCTAGGGCGGCGTCTCATCAACAGCACGCATGCTTGTCCCTTCAGAATGAATACGTGGTCATCATATGGAATAGTTGGTGACAACTGTTTTGCTTTCACAGAAATTCTGGATCAACTTAGACATATGAAACGTTAGCAATTATAGAATCAGAGTATCTAAATGATCATACAAATCAAGAACATCTGATAAGAAAATAAATAAGCATTTCAAATCTAATCCATATTCAGATCTTCTCATAACCTCATTCTGGGCATAAATCCATACTTATATTCTTCAGAATGAATTTAAACCTATCTTCAGCAAGGGGTATTGTAAAGATATCAGCCCACTGATGTTCTGTATCTACAAAGTTTAAGGAAAGAACACCCTTCTGAACATTGTCCCTAATGAATTGATGTTTAATCTCAATATGTTTAGCTTTAGAATGTAAGATAGGATTCTTAGATAAACAAATAGCATAAGTATTATCACAGAATATAGGAATGTTACTCTCATATATCTGATAGTCTTCTAGCTGACTCTTTATCCAGAGTATCTGTGTACTACATCCAGCAGCAGCAACATATTCTGCTTCTATTGAAGAGAGGGCAATTATGGCTTGCTTCTTGCTATACCAGGAGATCAGATGACTTCCTAAAAACAGACAGCTTCCAGAAGTATTTTTCCTTTCAACTCTATCTCTAGTGTAATCAACATCACAATATCCTACTAAGTTGTATTCTTCAGATCTTCTGTAGACTAAACCAACATTAGTAGTACCTTTCAGATACCTCAGAATTCTCTTAACAGCAGTTAAGTGAGATTCTCTAGGATCTGATTAGAATCTAGCACCCAGGCATACACTGAATAAAATATCAGGTCTAGACGCAGTAAGATATAGAAGAGATCCTATCATACCTCTATAGAGCTTCTGATCTACCTTCTTACTTACCTCATCCTTATCTAATACACACGTTGGATGCATAAGAGTCTTTGCTTCTTTACTTTCTGAAAGATTAAACTTCTTTAGAAGTTCTTTCACATACTTGGTCTGATGAACATAAGTTCCTTCAGAAGTTTGATTAATCTGGATCCCAAGGAAATACTTGAGTTCTCCCATCATGCTCATTTCAAACTCTGCCTTCATAGACTTAGCAAACTCCTTTCCAAGTGTAGCATTAGATGTTCCAAACTCCTTATGTACCCACATTCTTTTGGGTCCTTTTGGGTTAGTCCTTCTCAAGTTCTGGTTGAACTGAGATTTAGCAAGAGGTTTAACATAAGATTTTCTAGATTGTGTAACAACATATTTCTTGGTGTGTGTTATGTGGAAACTCTTAGCATGTGATGTGTGCCTAATATCATGAGAATGGCCATACTTGAACTGATCATACAGAGGTTTGTATGTGATTTTCATCTCATCAACAGGTTCAAAAGTTTATATGGGGTTTCACCCTCATAGCCTATGCCTATTCTCTTGTTTCCACTTACACCATATATCATCGAGGCTAGCTGACTTCTACCTATACCTCTAGATAGAAACTTTCTGAAACTCAAGTCATATTCCTTCAGAATATTATTCACGCTTTGAATAGACTTTTCTGAACTTGAAGATGATTCACCATCTTTAGATAGTTTTAAAACTTTTTCCTTAAGTTCAGAATTTTCTATTTCAAGTCTCTTAGTTTCAGATGCAAAGAGTTTTTTCAGCTTTTTGTATTTGATACTAAGTTGACTCTTGGTTTCCAGAAGTTCAGTTAAGCTGGAAACTAACTCATTGTAAGTGCAAGCATACACTCATCAAGATTTTTCGATTCATGGCAAACATCATAGTTGAACAAATATCAAGCTACAAGTGAATGACATAAGGAAAAGCAGGATTTTGGCACTCTAAGGCATCTTAGGTCGAATCACCACAAGCCTAGGTCGACCTAGAATGCTTCATTCATCCAGCAGAAGTAAACTGTCCCAGATAGGTCGACCCACCAGACATTTAGGTCGACGTAAACTGAAGTGGATGGAGAGGTTTCACCTCTGTTCCATTTAGGTCGACTCAACTATATGAGTAGGTCGACCTAAACTGAAGAAAAGTCACTAGAACCAAAACCAACTTCTTTTAGGTCGACCCAGAGCTCCAACAGGTCGACCCAACTAGAAACAAATATAATTGTGTTGAATCTGTTCCATTTAGGTCGACCCAATCAATTAAGTAGGTCTACCTATTACCTCAAAACTTGCTAAATGATGCGTTTTCCCTGAGCTAGCTGTACTAGCACCTATATATATATATATATATATATCATTTTCAGTTAATTATGGAACCTAAACACCAACAACTGAAAGATACACAAAGGCTTCTCATCTTCTTTCTTCTTCTCAACTCCAACATAATTACACACAACAATTCTTATGGTGAGGGTTTGTGATCAAGATCGATAACGTCCATGGAAAGGAATTGAAGGTTCCTAGTGGGTGAAGATTTGTGGGGTTTTTGGTGAATAAAATCTGCGGATTTTGTCCTCCAAGATTGGTGAATTTTGGGGTTTTTTGTCAAGAGACTTCATCAACGATTCAGTTGAGTGTAGAGATTGAAGAACAAGGGTTCGAGCAATTCACGACACTGCAGAAAAGGAATCAAAGATAAGCTCTTGGAAGATACTTGATCTGGCTCAAGATCAAGGGGAAGAAGATACAAAGAATCAACATATTCGGTTTATCGTTATTGCTTTGTTATCTTCTTTATATAAACTCTTTTCAATCATAATGAAAAACATCCCAATTCCCGTTTGGAATTGGGGGCAGATGTAGTCGTAGAAAGGACGATCGACGAACTGCCTGAACAAATATCATGTTCTTATTGCGTTTATCTTTTCGTTTACGTTTCGCTTATCTCTGGTCATAATTGCAAATTGATTAACGTATCAAGTGTTAAACTTGTGTGATAAGATTCTGCATAATCATCACAAGTCACCACACATTGATTCAAAATTCAATTTGGACATTATCACCAAGTGTTTGATATATTGCTTTCCTCATATATCTAAGTTTACTCAAGCAAACACTTAAACAATTTATCGCATTACAACTTGTTGATTCTCTAATAGTTTTCATCATTACATCATAATCAGTTTGTGGTTTAAATACATATCTGATCCTTCCCGTAGCGGTTTGGAATAGACGCGAGTCGATCCCTAAACGCTTTTGCCATATTTTTTTAAGGAAATCCAAATAAATTCTGAAGTATCTATTCACCCCCTCTAGACACGTAAGCCTAGCGTCTAACACTCATCTCTAGAAAGTTCAGAAAATACCTCTTCAGAATCTAAGTCTGATGTAGATTTTGATTCTTCATCAACAGTAGCCATCAGTGCTATGTTTGCTTGCTCATCTTCAGACTCTGATCCTTGATTAGAAGAATCTGAGTCATCCCAAGTAGCCATTAGGCCTTTCTTATTTTCAAATCTTTTCTTGGGCTTTTCCCACTGAAGCTTTGGACATTCATTTTTGTAGTGTCTAGGTTCCTTGCATTCATAGCACGTCACCTTCTTCTTGTCAGATCTTCTGTGTCCAGAAGATTCTCCTTTTTCAAGCCTTTTGAAGTTCTTGAAGTTCTTGAAGATTCTCTGCTTGCTTTTCCAGAGTTAATTTACTCTTCTGGATATTAGAGACAGTTCATCTTCTTCTTCTTCTTCTTCTTCTTCTTCTTTTTCTAATTCTGACTCATCAGAATCTTCTTCTTCAGCCTGAAAAACGTTAGTGCATTTTTTATTATTAGATTTTAATGCAATAGACTTACCTTTCTTTTGAGGCTCATTTGCATCCAGCTCAATCTCATGACTCCTCAAGGCACTGATCAGCTCCTCAAGAGACACTTCATTTAGATTCTTGGCAATCTTGAATGCAGCCACCATGGGTCCCCATCTTCTGGGTAAACTTCTGATGATCTTCTTTACATGATCAGCTTTGATGTAGCCTTTGTCAAGCACCCTTAATCCAGCAGTCAGAGTCTGGAACCTTGAAAACATTGCTTCAATGTTCTCATCTTCTTCCATCTTGAATGCTTCATACTTCTGGATTAGAGCTAAGGCCTTTGTCTCCTTAACTTAAGCATTTCTCCTTAACTAAACCCTTCTAAACCCCCGCGGAAAATACAATAATAATCAGAGTAAACATGAAATACAAGGATGTCACAACTTCTTTAACATAAAATACCATAGTCATTTGTCATGCCACACGAGGAACCATTTAACACAAATACAATTCATGTTCAACACAGCGGATTATAATTCATAACATTGCATATTCATCATCATTCATGCAAGTTACTCTAATACAATTATAAAACAACAAAGCCAACAGAGTAATTCGTCTCTAAACTAGCGTTCCCCAGTGTTACAATCAGAGCATGACTCGACACGAACTACGGGCTAGCCTACAAGCTATCTTCACCCAATCAAGACGCCGCTACATCCTTAATCTGAAATCATCAAAGTAAGGGTGAGTTTCATTCGAATTAATAAGCATTATGCAATCATAAGTAATAAAACCTCATAGTAATTATCATCCACTCAATCATACACATAATCGGAATTATTACAACAAGCAAGCATCAATCCAACAATATTGGCCATCGGCCCACAACTCATCAATTTCATCAATGATCAAGTTATATTAACAACATCTTCTCAATACATCAATCATGTAAACACACCAAGGCATAACACTGGATCTCATCCAATCATGTTATAACCAATGCATATGATGCAACTGACACTATGCATGTGGTACCAAAATTCGTGAATCACATTCACAGGACTTCTCTCTTTGATACTGCCCTCTAGTCGCTCACACCCCACATGGGCACACGACTACTGCCTCATCGCTCACACCCCACATGGGCACACGATGACTTCCCGCTAATCTCCGCACAATGGGAATTAGCCTTCCAATGCAAATGATTTATGAATAATGCACACAAGACACATACTTACATCTTCATACATCATCATCATTCCGATGCTTAACATCGCTTAACACCTCTTACCAATAAGGTCACAACAAGTATGTACATGTTTAAGCATCATTCAATCATTCACATACATACACCACATCATCACAATAACATACACATCATAGTAATGTTAATTGCCACCATAACCAACATATTAATATTAACAACATATTAATATTCACAATCATCAATCATCACCATCATCATACATCGTTACATCTATCATCATTACACACCATGTAATAAATTGATAAAACAACTCAACAACATAATCACAAAACATGTATTCATTTACGACATGTTATAAACCAACATCACCCAATGAATATCATGATCCCATCACCAATACAAAACATGTATCAATAATCATATATAAATAAGCACATATACATATACTATATTCCAATTCATCAATGATCAAATCGAATTAAAATAAAGTTGGCCACTGCCCATTTCATCACTTTATCAAATAAAGCATCTCATTAGCTTCGCAACGCCCAAAACGGCACATAAATCGGATACTCGGATCAAAAGTTATGAGTTTTCAAAGATAAAACATTTTCAGGAAAAATGCTGCAGAACCCGGGTTGTCCCTACGTGGGAACCGGTTCCTGGCAGCTTCAAAAATCACGTCTCTGGTTTTTACTATGGGGAACCGGGTTGTCCCTACATGGGAACCGGTTCCAAGCTACCCAGAATCCATATTTCTCTGTTTTTACAAGGGGGAACCGGTTCGTCCCACATGGGAACCGGTTCCTACGTACCTGCACAGCAAAAATCACCATTTTGACAGCATTTACCATATCCCATTTCCCCAATTTCAGGTACATACGAACATACACACAATTATCATTGATTTTCACACAATTACACATTTCAAACAAGTTATTGACATGTATTAACATCATATATCACAAGTATCAACAGAATCATGTCAATTCATACAAGATTATCAAAACCTAACAAAATTCCCAACCCGACACGTACGATTGAACTAGACCACAATCCTAATCAATCATACTACCTACAATCACATAAGGAATACTAACCCGAAGAATCCCCCCTTACCTCAGAGTCGAATCTTCGAAGATCTTCTTCCCCTTTGGCTCTTCTCACTTCACGTGTTCTCCCTTTCTCAGAGCCTATCTCCTTTTCTCTCCTCTTTTCCCAATTCCTTTATTTTATGAAAAATAAAATAAAATATTATAATGGGCTTGCTTAGTCAACACCCCCTCTTCTGCTAATCACCACTCTAGGTCCAATGCCAATAACTCATCATTTTCCAAATAATTCCAAATAAAAATACTAAAATTCCAATTATTTAATTTAAATCCAAATTAAATTAATAAACTGAAATTATGGGGTGTTACAACTCTCCCCCACTAAAAGAGTTTTCGTCCTCGAAAACATACTTCAAGTAAAAGTCCCAGATAAGAGTACTTCATTTGACTCTCCCATTCTCCGTTAACACCTTCTTGGTCGAGTCTCAAAATTCATCTGACATAACCAACACAAGCATATCTCATGCATTCAATCTCAGTTCTTACGTTGCATTTGACCATCCCCAGGTGTACCACTCGCTATAACTCCAACGGTTAACAACAATGAAACTTCGAGGTGCGTCCCATACAATACGCTCAACAACTGAATAATACAATTACACGATCCATGGTATGATCGCAACTGATCAACACTGTATTAATAGATTCCATTTACCCACGTACCAACCTTAGGTACACTCTTCCAATTGAGCGATAAAGTAATACTTACACTTACTCAGAGCAAATTCCCGAGTTACTTCATCTATTAAAAACATTCCCACTATCGGATCAAGCACACATCAGTAGTTATAATTACATAGCTCATCATCCTCAATATACCATTGCTTACAAGATAGCTCAACTGAGTCCCACTCTCCACTAAGAATCAAATCAACTTCGTCCTTCGTAGAGTATAATCCCTCATTATATTTAGAAATTTACATAACACCTTACAACAGTACAAAATTATTATGGCATTACATAGTATCAACTCGTTGTCTTAACTTCTCCGAACACATACTCATTAACTACATTCAACCATAATAGGATATCCATCATCTCGGCAATTATTCAAAAGGGTTCTAATCCTTTGGCACGACATCCTTATGTCTACGAGATTCCAAATCCAACCTATAGATCAACATATATTCTCCATGTAGAACCCCGACATATTAATTCTCACTGCTCACGAGTAGCACTCATAACACCACTTTACATCATACTTTCGCTGTACGACTACGACTACTCGTCTTAAGTCACCGTCCAATGCTTTGCACCCCTTCATAATCACTTCCTCATAAGTTCCCACAATATGGCGAGTGGTCATTCTCACATCTCAGCATTCATCACATCTTATACCATTAAGGTAACAAGCAATCTTATACTATCTTTATAATTCCGCCTATTATCAACAAGAGATTAAGGGTGATCAAGTCCTCAATTTGTCAATAGATAGCCGACAATCATATTTAAGCATAGACCGTTGTTACTACATAATAGCGTCTTTTCCGAGTTTGCACCCAAACTCATTAACATTTCCATAGTCTAATAATTCTCTATGGTGTCCTTCTTCTAGAATATTCTTTCTCAACTCGGTAACACGCGGAACACAACAGCGACCACCAACCTCATTATACCATCCTCTCCGATTCTGAACCCGTCATCTTTACTTTGGTAATCCAAAGTAGACTTATCGATCAACTCAACATCAGCTTTCTGATTTCCTCTAATCTCGTCAGGAATACCATTAGTCAGTTTCAGTATACCCAATCTAACATTATTAGGAGCACCTTCACATACCAAACTTAATTCTCTGAATTGTTCAATTAAATCCAACTCTTTCACCATCAGCATCGACATTTTTAGAGGCAACCTTGTACCATACAAATAATGTCACTGCAACATCAAAACAAAACCATGGCTGCCAATTCTAAATCATGAGTCAGATAATTACTTTCCTGCGCTTTCAATCGTCCCGACGCATAAGTTACTACTTACTGGTTTTACATCAATACACCATCCAAACCCATCAACGACGCATCACAATATACCACAGATGGTTCCAAAGTCTATTTCACTTTTTTTTTCTACTGATTCCCTCATCACTCAAATCCATTAATACTTAAATCATCTTTATCATCTTATTCATCAACGACATATTCTACTCGACTTCGTTCCGAACAATCGCGGTAATAGGCATTCCTATTCAACACTTGTTCGTGCTTATTTAACCGACATCATCATATCTCCTCATAGGACCAGTCTATGGTATTTATAACTCTCCCATAAGGTAGAACATAATTTCACCTCTTCGTAGTCTCAAACGACACTCTAATCTGATACTTAGAGCTCAAGATATGAATGTTTCTAATTGTTATCCAAAATACAATACCGACACCATGCAGCGACACCTTAAATGATATTTCCAAAACTCCGCAAATGGTACACTTAATTCCTAAAATTGCTTCTCAACAAGCCTCCTCATTATTCCTTTATTCTGTTCAACTCTGACACTGACATCCCATGTCGCACCAACGAACAATCTAGTTCTAAGGACAAGTATAACCGTAACTTCACCTCTTTCTAACATCATCCAGACACAATTAAACATGTTACAGCTGCTGCAACCATTTTTATAACAAAGTTCATCTCGTTAGCTTTCCGACGCTTCAAACGGAACTCAAATCGGATGTCCAGAACTCCAGTTATGAATTTTCGAAATTTCATAACAATTCAGCAATCTTCCTGCGATTTGCTTACGGAAATTCTACTCCAAAACTCATTCTTTTCAAATTAATCTCATTATTAACATCATCTTATCACATCTCTTCGCTTCCAAACTTCTTATAACTTAAACAACACATTTCATCGCTGAAGTTCGATTTCTGCAACATCCTGAAACCAAATTCATGTACGCCATCATCAACCTTCTTATCCTTGAGATCGTACTCGTCTCTTCACATTACTCGCTCTTTAAAGAGTTTTCAACAACATCGATAACCTCTACCATCATCTCAATTACTTGCTAGTAATCCTACGACAAGGTCTACGACAATACTTCCTTTAATCACTGCTTCAACAGCGACCTTTCACATAAGGCTACTCACACAACAACATCACAGTCCATCAGTAGCACTTGAAGCATCACAACTTCGAAATTCCATTTTCCAGAAATAACCATCATCTATTCCGAGACACATCCAACTGAAATAACAACCACATTCTTCAGCCCATGTCACCTTTACTTCAGGAAACAATAACTCTACACTCTTGTACTGCTGCTCTGCGCATCACTCTATCATCTTGCATCTGAGACATATCCGAGAAGCATAGCTTCTCCCCCACTAGTTTCAATCCCACTTCTGCAGACAAACAGTTAGAACACACTGAGTACCAACAGTGTTTCACACACATGTCGCGTACCGAAAGGAAATTAACAACAAGACTCTAGTCACAACGACCGACTATGCTCTGATACCACTATTGTAACACCCTTCTAAACCCCCGCGGAAAATACAATAATAATCAGAGTAAACATGAAATACAAGGATGTCACAACTTCTTTAACATAAAATACCATAGTCATTTGTCATGCCACACGAGGAACCATTTAACATAAATACAATTCATGTTCAACACAGCGGATTATAATTCATAACATTGCATATTCATCATCATTCATGCAAGTTACTCTAATACAATTATAAAACAACAAAGCCAACAGAGTAATTCGTCTCTAAACTAGCGTTCCCCAGTGTTACAATCATAGCATGACTCGACACGAACTACGGGCTAGCCTACAAGCTATCTTCACCCAATCAAGACGCCGCTACATCCTTAATCTGAAATCATCAAAGTAAGGGTGAGTTTCATTCGAATTAATAAGCGTTATGCAATCATAAGCAATAAAACCTCATAGTAATTATCATCCACTCAATCATACACATAATCGGAATTATTACAACAAGCAAGCATCAATCCAACAATATTGGCCATCGGCCCACAACTCATCAATTTCATCAATGATCAAGTTATATTAACAACATCTTCTCAATACATCAATCATGTAAACACACCAAGGCATAACACTGGATCTCATCCAATCATGTTATAACCAATGCATATGATGCAACTGACACTATGCATGTGGTACCAAAATTCGTGAATCACATTCACAGGACTTCTCTCTTTGATACTGCCCTCTAGTCGCTCACACCCCACATGGGCACACGACTACTGCCTCATCGCTCACACCCCACATGGGCACACGATGACTTCCCGCTAATCTCCGCACAATGGGAATTAGCCTTCCAATGCAAATGATTTATGAATAATGCACACATGACACATACTTACATCTTCATACATCATCATCATTCCGATGCTTAACATCGCTTAACACCTCTTACCAATAAGGTCACAACAAGTATGTACATGTTTAAGCATCATTCAATCATTCACATACATACACCACATCATCACAATAACATACACATCATAGTAATGTTAATTGCCACCATAACCAACATATTAATATTAACAACATATTAATATTCACAATCATCAATCATCACCATCATCATACATCGTTACATCTATCATCATTACACACCATGTAATAAATTGATAAAACAACTCAACAACATAATCACAAAACATGTATTCATTTACGACATGTTATAAACCAACATCACCCAATGAATATCATGATCCCATCAACAATACAAAACATGTATCAATAATCATATATAAATAAGCACATATACATATACTATATTCCAATTCATCAATGATCAAATCGAATTAAAATAAAGTTGGCCACTGCCCATTTCATCACTTTATCAAATAAAGCATCTCATTAGCTTCGCAACGCCCAAAACGGCACATAAATCGGATACTCGGATCAAAAGTTATGAGTTTTCAAAGATAAAACATTTTCAGGAAAAATGCTGCAGAACCCGGGTTGTCCCTACGTGGGAACCGGTTCCTGGCAGCTTCAAAAATCACGTCTCTGGTTTTTACTATGGGGAACCGGGTTGTCCCTACATGGGAACCGGTTCCCAGCTACCCAGAATCCATATTTCTCTGTTTTTACAAGGGGGAACCGGTTCGTCCCACATGGGAACCGGTTCCTACGTACCTGCACAGCAAAAATCACCATTTTGACAGCATTTACCATATCCCATTTCCCCAATTTCAGGTACATACGAACATACACACAATTATCATTGATTTTCACACAATTACACATTTCAAACAAGTTATTGACATGTATTAACATCATATATCACAAGTATCAACAGAATCATGTCAATTCATACAAGATTATCAAAACCTAACAAAATTCCCAACCCGACACGTACGATTGAACTAGACCACAATCCTAATCAATCATACTACCTACAATCACATAAGGAATACTAACCCGAAGAATCCCCCCTTACCTCAGAGTCGAATCTTCGAAGATCTTCTTCCCCTTTGGCTCTTCTCACTTCACGTGTTCTCCCTTTCTCAGAGTCTGTCTCCTTTTCTCTCCTCTTTTCCCAATTCCTTTATTTTATGAAAAATAAAATAAAATATTATAATGGGCTTGCTTAGTCAACACCCCCTCTTCTGCTAATCACCACTCTAGGCCCAATGCCAATAACTCATCATTTTCCAAATAATTCCAAATAAAAATACTAAAATTCCAATTATTTAATTTAAATCCAAATTAAATTAATAAACTGAAATTATGGGGTGTTACATGTATAACCATCCAACACTAGATCCCATAGATTACCATCTTGACATAGAAAATAACTTTCAAGTCTATCTTTCCAATACTCAAAATTTCTCCATCAAATATTGGTGGTCTATTGTAACCATTGAAGCTACTGCTTCCATTGTTACCATTGTTGTTTTGCTCAGTAGAAGTAGTTGGAATAATTGGATCAACCATTTTGTGTTTTTCTCCCTGAATCTTTTATCTAACACGGTTAAGTGTTTGCACCTAGAACCGGCGCTCTGATGCCAATTGAAGGATAGAAAAACACTTAGAAAGGGGGGGATTGAATAAGTGTAACTCAAAATCTTGGAAGATAAAAACAATCAACACAATGATTTTTATCCTGGTTCGTTGTTAACCAAACTACTGTAGTCCACCCCTTTAGAGTGATTTACCTCAACTGAGGATTTAATCCACTAATCCAACTGATTACAATGGTTTTCCACTTAGATACCCTTGGGATGCATTTAATGCTTTGCGTTAATAGTACAACGCTGCATTTAATGTTTCACACTTTTGTCAACTACCTCAAGCCATGCTTTTGCTGCTTTTACTGACTTTGCCTTTTGTAGCTTCTAATATTTCTTTTGTCAGTCAGAGATTTGAAGTTTCACCCTTTCAACTTATACTTTCTTCTGGACTCAAATTTGTAGATAACAACGTTTGAATATCAGAGCCATCAGCTTTGGTGCAAAGCATCTTCTGTGTTTTGACTTTGAAGAGCTTTGAGCGTGATACCATCAGAGCTTCAGAGCTTGTTCTTCTGACTTCCTTTCTTCTAATGCTTTCTAGTTCATGTTCTGATTCTGCATGACCATCTTCTGACATCTTGCCAAAGCATGTTCTGATGAAGCCATCCAGAACTTTCTGAGTCAGTGCTTCTGAACGCTGATTTGTGCATACTCTTTATATATTTCCTGAAATGGAAAACTTAGAGGATTAGAGTACCATATTGTCTTATACAAAATTCTTACATAATGTTATCATCAAAACTAAGAATATTGATCAGAACAATTCTTGTTCTAACACTTACATGTTGCATTCTATGACCATTCGATGACCCTTCGATGTCCTTTAACATCTAATAGATAAGACTACCTAGCCACAAATGGTATGGATAGTCATTCAAGGCTCAAGGGGGTTAACGGGGGTTCATCATCCTTATATCTCCACTGTTTGGGAATTGAAATAATGCATGTACACCATCAACATGGTTTTACTCGAAAGCACACCATTTGAGGTTATGGGTATTATATGTTCTTCATTCTCCCTTTGGAGTTACCACGCTATAGCACCGAGAGTTTGGTATCACCAGCAAGGAAAAACATGTTAGAGCGAGAGAGGATGAATTTTTTCAAGACAAACATATCAAATTCATCATTATTATAATTAGAAAACAAACAAGTATTGCCTATAAACAATATTGAACAAAAACAAGCAAGATTACGTATGAACATGCATGAGGAATTACGAATTCCTAACGTTGAGGAGATTTTCTCCATATGGACTTATTGCTTTAGAAGATCCATTGAGTCAAAGAAGAACTTCAAATCTGGCCTTCAGGTATGAATGATGATAGCCTTTGCATCAATCAGGTTTTGAACCTTGTTTCGAAATGGATGACAATCATCGATCGACTGACCAAGTGCCTCAGAGTAGAGAACAAACCAAACGTTTGTATCTGAAACTGAAGATTGAAGGTGGAGAAAAACATAAGAAAGGGGGGATTGAATTGTGTTCTTTATCAAATTAAAATTCCCTTTCTCTAAATTCTTTTCTTTCTCTTAGTATCTCATCTTCTGGATATGCTTTAATGTTGCGGAAGCATGCTTGGAATGGAGTTGCATAACCAATGAGATATTCATTTTAACTTCTTTATATCATCAGAACTTCTGACTTGTCTCAGTATAGTTCAGAAGACATTCTGCATGAATGCAATGGACTTTTCAATGATCTGATCCACAGATATAACATCCATTAACTCCTGCACAACCAACTGCTGTGACTAACCCTTGCACAACCAACCTGTTGTGACTAACCCTGCACAAGCCAACTTCTCATGAGTAACCATAGATGATGAACCGTTCAGTGATCCCATCAGGATATAACGTTCATCAATCTTCTGGAGATTACAAGCGTGCCTCTTAGATAAGCAGATTTATCCTATTCTTAACTACATATGCGTACGACACACTGACTAGAAGTCACTTCTAGTGCCTAAACATCCTATCAGAAGTTTCTTAAGAAATAACAAACTACGAGCAACAACTCTATGTGTTTTACATTTAATTACAAGACTTAAAACATCTTGTATTCTTCTTGATTTGTCTTCTGAATGAGATCTTTGCATGTATGTTGATAAGCAGAATATGAGCTTCAGCTCCGAATGTTAAGTTCTTCTTCATGTTGATCTTTATCTTTAAATCTTCTTAAGCTAATTTAGAGCAATGGCAATATTGTTGATTGCTTCTGATTTGATCTTCATCATTTAAAAGCAAATTTAGAGCAACAACTCTGTTTTGAGTTGCTTCTTTAAGTGATCTTCATCTTCTTCTAAAAGCATATTATGAGCAGCAGCTCTTGTATTAATTTCTTCTTTCAGTTTGGTATTTTCTTGTCAGAGTAAGGAGATTAGAGCTTCAGCTCTTGAAATTAATTCCTTCTTGCAAGACCATCTTCTTTTCATCTTCACATGCAGATATGGAGCACCAGCTCTCATGTTGATTGCTTCTTGTGTGTAGATCTTCATCCTCTTATTGAATACTGATCATGAAGCTTGTTACAACTGATAACACATTTAATGATCATAAGTGTAATACGGTGAACTGACTTTTAAAGAAATGTTGCGGATAGCAAGAGTCGCCACCGACTTTTATTTTATCCAAATTAATCAGAAAGGCTAAAAGAACAGGAAAAACCTTTTTAAAAGAAACCGAGTACGGGGGTAATTTATGCAAAGGGAAGGTTTAAAAAGCACCCTTTGCATCCATGATTTCCCATGGGCTCTTAATTGCTTTGCTCTTTTTCGTTCAAAAATGTAGAAGAAGTGAATACGGACTTTAGCTCGTAAATGAGCGTAGCCATTTTGAAGGTTTATGAGAAAGAATATGAAAATGTTTTTTTTAGCCAGAGCAAGGCAATTAGGGGCAATTACCTTAATAATGTAGAAAATCAGTTCTTTTAGCCTTTCAGGGTGAAAGGGTCTATCCATGCCATAAGAGGGCAGGAAGCCTTTCATTTGGAGATTGAAGGGTCGTCGCAATGTCGTTCGCCATAAGATTGTCCCATGCCATAGAGAGGCAGTTAGTCTAAGGGAAGGATCAGAATAGCCTTTCGTAGGCAACCAGAGGACACCTCAGCCTTTCGTAGGCAACTTCCGAGGGACGAGATCATATTAGTGTATCGAAGGCAGCATCATTAGGGACTTATGATCTTAATCGAGGCAACATGGCTGAGGTATACTCGTATTCGAGGGACATGGCTATTCTGCAAAAAACACAAGGCAACAAGGCAACAGGCAACAGGCAACAAGAGGGGTACCATAAAAGGTGCGTGTGTGCAACAATCACGTGATTAATTCAGAAATTTATCTTATAATTAATGAGGCTAATTCAATTCAAGGCTTGCACTCCCTAGGATTACTAACCACGCAATAACATAAACAATATAATTAAAGCAATATGGGGAAAGGGAAAAAGAAACTAGCGGATCTGACTCAAGTAATAATCAGGCAGAAAAATAAAAGAGATTAGAGTTTTAGGGTTACCGACTATTTGAGCTTTGGCGGTTGGCAAACCCTAAAAAGATGGAAAAATAGAAAGCAAAAATAAAAGGAGTGAGTGCATTATCAATTCCTTTGGCAAATACGGTTAACCCTAATCAAAATGAAAAAGGATAAAAGAAAAGGGAAATAAATATAGAAACTTAGCTTTGGATTTGATCTGATATGGTTCGTAGTCGGAGGTAGCCTCGAGGTTAACCTTTGCAAAAGGCGAGGCGCGTGATCGGAAGGCATCTGAAAATAACCCCGAAAAGAATACACAAAATAATATTTTTGAGTGTAGGGAAAATTCTCGCAAACCCTGATTTGGGCGTAAATTGAATAAAATAGATGATCGATTTAGTTAATTATTGGTTTCGCAACCTAATTAATTAAATCGAGGAAAAGAAAATAATTTAATCGGACAGAAAAACAATCTCATAATTCTTGTTAATTAAAACAAATAATTATGGTTTTATAAAGACATTTAAATAAATTAAAACTAATTAAAATAAATAAACAAAAACAAATATAATTAGTATAATAAATAGAATAAATATAATAAGTTTTATAAATAAAAAAAACTAGATAATATAAATAGATATAAATAAATAAATATAATAAAATAAAGTATTATAAATATAATGTAAAAAATAAATAAAAAGTAAAAAGGCTCTGTTAGAAGAAAATATATAAAAGAAATAAATATATATATATATATATATATATATATATATATATATATATATATATATATAAATAAAATAGAGATTATGTAATTAAAAAAATTAAAAAAAGAATTGGAGAAAGACTAAGCTTTTGATTCAGTGTGGACATATCCTGATGGTCTATGATGGAGCATACTTCCAGGATCGCTTGATTGAATCTCCATGATGCTTGGACGGCCGTGATCGATCTGAACAGCATGCACGCGCGTGGCCTCGTAGCCCTGGATCTGAGAGCATGTTGTTAATAAAAAATTAAAAGGGAAACGAGGAGGGCTGGAATCGAACCCCCTCTCCCTTGATCAATGATAGATTCCTCTTACCAACCCTGCTCTATTCGTTAGTCGATAAAGAACACACACAAAATTAATATAAACGAAACAATGGGTTTTGAATTTCTCACGCGCGCGCTGCATCATCTTCCCCGTCCTTCAATTCTGCTAAAAAAAAAAGGAACCACCCTTCGCCCACGGTTACTACGCGTGGCTATAGCCCCATCTTGCTCAATCCTGCAAATCCTTCATAAAACACGCAAAAAAAAAACCTAGATTACTTGTAAGGGACCTCGCGAATTCATTGGTCCCATCAATTGGCCCTGAAATTGCCTCTATCCGAAAATCCCTCTTTTAGGAACCTTGAACCCTAACAATGGTGAAACACCATACCTTCACCTAAACTTGAATCAAATGGTACAGGAACATTGCAAACAAGATTCTAAACACACATATATATCCAAATACGATTTATGATGTACGTATGAATGAATTCAGATTGAAAAAAAATTGAAACAAAACATGAACATTACGATACGTTTGAGCGCGTTCTGATCAAGGAAGATGATTCAGTTAAGTCCAGGGAGTTCCAGAGAATCGATTGCGACGCCTTTCTTAGCCTGAATCGTCCTAGAATTTGATCCACCACCCTCTCTTTTCTTCACGGTTTCTTGTGAGTTTTGGAGGGTTTATGAAACTGCCAATCCTCTTTTCTTGGTATGCAACCATTCCTTACTTATAATCAGAGACATTAGGTTAACAAACTAAATCAAATCCTTATTAAATCATGATATTTGGAAATTGATGAAATTTGATTCTTTCAATCTTTCTAAAACCAAATAATTTGTACTTTCTTGTATCAATTTCAATCTCCATAAATTTAAATCAAATATTTTGCTTAATGGATGATTGAATTTGATTAAAAATATCTTAATAAAAAATCTTTGATTTCTATTTGATTTATATGAATTATAATTCATTTTAAATGAATAAAAATCCATATAAACTTAAATAAAACTCAAAAATTCGTGGGACCTGGATTAGATACTTTGGATAACTTGTAGAACAATATTGGGCCAAAATAGATTGGGTCCCTTTGCAAGAAAAATCAATTTGAAGCCTTTTGTTTCACATTTTCTCTCTTGAAATCGACCAACTTTGACAAGGCATATCTCCTTCAATTTTTAAGATATGGAGGAGTTCTATGACTTTTTGGAAACCTCAAGATGTCTTCTACAATCCACTTTTGGATCTTTTTTCCATTTGAAGAATTTATCTTGATGATATGGGCTTTGACAAAAAACTGCTTTTGGTTGACTTTCAAAAAGGACCTATAATCTTTTGATCCATATCTCTCAAATGAAGCATTTTTAGCCTTGGCTTGTGAGAGACAAAATTGTAGAGAATTCAATTTCCTTCAAATTGAGCTTTGGATGGGAAATTTCTGATGTTCCATGTAGGAGTTATGGCTGGTCAAAGTTCAGTTGACTTTCTCCTATAAAAACCCTAATTTAGAAACTTTTGGAATTATTGATTTCTGATCTTTCCTTGATGAACCATGATCAATTCTTGATCAAATGGTGAATGATACTTCAATATGAGGATCTTGACAAAAAATCAGGAGTTTTGATTATACTCTGACCACAATTGACTTTTAGGTCAACCCAGTCGACTGTTGACTTTCTGAACCATTGAGTGATCAATCTTTTGAATTGAGATCTTGATTTTAATTTGAACAAGAGAAATAGTATGGGCAAATTTTGGGGTATGACAATAAGCAAACATGAAACACTCTCGAGCAACAACTCAGTGGATTCAGTTTCTCTAGTCATTCAATGTGAGCAATGTATGAACTGATCAAGTATTAGTGAACTTCTAATGACTCCAATGGAGAATACTGCTTAACAGTAGAAATTTCTTTTTCACTCTTTTATGATTTCTTCACATAGGATTATAGTTAGTGTATAACAACACTATGGATTGATTCATCACATAATGAGTATGTGTTGCCTCTTGTGTAACTTCTGATGCATGGTTTCACATTTCTTTATTTATACTTTCATGCTCAGCTTCTCTCTCTCTATATATTTTCTCTCAAGATTTCTCTTTTGCTGCACTCTGTAGTTGCACCATGGATACTCACTTTTGATGCACACTCAATTCACTTTGGTGTATGATAGACACCCATTCAAGTTTGAAGTTTGATCTATATATATAGCTTGATGAGTTACTGTTGGAATCTAGCAGTTGAGATTTGTTTGAATATTTCTTTGAATGCTTTGTCTCGATTGAATCATGAATAACAGTTGGTAGCGTGTTTCCTTGATTAAGCTTGTCTTTTTCAACGCGCTGCATGTGGATTGCTTCTTCAATCAACCTTAAGAGTTGTTCCATTAACTTTTTGCAACCGTTTTGCTAATGATGATGTTTGTAGCGGCTTTTCTTTTGATTTTGAACTTTTATAGGCTGAAATTGTATTTTCTTTTCTTGTCCATGTGTGCCTTTGTTGTTGTAGCTTTTTGTATGTCACTGCGTTACTCTATCAGAACTTCTGATCTTCTATTCATGTGATCTTCTTTTTGTAACGGATCTTCACGTATATTGATATTTATGTTTAAATCCTTGAAGCTTGTCTTGTTGAATTCTTTCTCTTTATACCAGAACTTCTGATGCTGTGTCTTTCTGATGTTATCGTATAAGGATTTATAACATAGTATCTGCACACTCAATGAAATCATTAGTAATAAAATTGTTACTCACAAATTATATGCTTGTTATCATCAAAACCAGATTCTGAACATAAATTCTTAATCTTGTTCTAACAAATATTACTCCTAGGGGAAGATACCGATGAAGCCACCCATGAGTTGTAAGTATCCAGTTTTAGGGATTTGAGAAAGAATGTGAGAAACTCGTTGTCTAGTTCGCAACATTAGAACTGATTTGGTTGCAGCTTTGCCTGAAGACCTTTGACTTTCATCTTCGAACGTCCTCCTATAAAAGTCAAGCTCAACATATCTAGTGGGTCATAGCCTCTGATTCGGGATACGATACTTTTGAGTTTAAAGGCATATGTCTAAAGGAAAATAAATCCTCTTGCCCCTTGATAGGAACTGTACCTTTGAGTTTGAAGGCATCTGACTAGAGGTAAATAAATCCTCTTGCCCTTTGACGGAAGTTTATTGTACTTTCGAGTTTGAAAAGCATCTGGCTAGAGGAAAATAAATCATCTTACCCCTTGATAGAAATTTAGGCTCTTGATAGTCCTTCCATAATAGTACTTGGAAATTATGCGTCATAAATCCCTAAGATCCTTGAAAAAGATTAGTCAACATGTTATGTAAAAACATAAGGTAGTATGGACAAGTAAGTCCTACAAACAAAACCTGCAAGGAAATCAAGTGGTTAGATAACAAACAAGTCACACAAGAGTCCTTAGGTTTAAGGGCTTGCATGGAGTCCATAGGTAAGTACTCTCCCCCTTGCAGTTTAGTTGGTTTAACCTGTCCTAAAAATAGTAGCCGTGTTCTAGGGAATCTCAATATCACTGATCTTTCTCAAAGGCTCTATTTCAGTTTGGCAATCGCTTCGCCAACCAAAACGTCAAGGAGTCCGATCTTAATGAGTGTAGTATCGAGTATCAACCAATCTCCGGTCGAAACCAAAGTCGGCTATCTCACTAGTTTATAATGGCCAAAGATGAGTTAATTAGGGTTCTAAAAGTCGGTTAGTGCAAACGACACCATACGACAACCTGATACATTCCTCGAGTCTGGTCTCAAGGAGCATCAGTACCAACCCAAGTGTCGCACTAACCATGGCCACCATATCAACCATATCGGTATACGCCATACAGTCTCCTTGGTCTCTTGCGATTTACCTAAGGTACACTAGATCCAGGTGTAGGATCTTTCACACAAGCAATATACCCAAACAACCCTTGAAATACAAAGCAAGAAAATCAAACAATTAAAAAACATTTAAAGTGATCCTCGCTCTAAGGTAACCCCTCTTTTTATTTAATCCCCAGCAGAGTCGCCAGTTCTGTAATACGGTGGGAGAATCGACTTTTTTAAATATGCAGATAGCAAGAGTCGCCACCGACTTTTATTTTCTCCAATTGGAAAGGCAAAAAGAACAAGAAAGACCTTTGAAAGAGATTGAGTTCGGGGGATACAAAGGGAATGTGTAAGCACCCTTTGTATCCATGGTTATCCATGGGCTCTTAATTGCTTAGCTCACTTGTTTTTGTTTGAATTATTTGAAAAGAGTGTAGTGTGTGTTTAGAAAAACAGTTTGTAGAAGAACTTGACTTTCTAATGATTCATCATTCGAATATATACAAAATACTTGTCTTGAAAAAAGTTTTTGAAAAGCGAGGTGTGAAAAGCGTTTGAGAGTTATGAGCAAGCAATTAAGAACTACCTACCCTAAGTTTGTCTTTCTTGTTCTTTTCCTTTTGTAAGGGAAAGAGACTATCCTCACCATTAGTTAGTGGGAAGTCCTTTCATTGGATGTATTCGGGACATTGAGGGTCATCGTATAGTCATAGGGGCTATCCATACCATAAAGAAGGTAGGAAGTCCTATGCGTTGGATGAGAATAGTCATAAGAGGCAACCAGTAGGGATTACTTAGCATTCAAAAGGACTATCATCACTTATCGTAGGCAACTCAAGGGACGAGATCATTTTATCGTAGGCAACTCGAAGGGACTATGATCTTTATTCCGAAGGGACTATGATGATTTTGAATCGTAGGCAACATATGCTAAGGTATCCCTATGCTCGAGGGACTTGACTGTTATTCGAAAGGCAACATAAGAGAGGATTACCCTAAAAGTGAGTGTGTGAACAAAAGTGATTGGTTTATTTAATCCTGAAAATTAGGGTTATCCTAGTTTGATCTTAGTCTTGCAATACATTCCTACTAACATACATCTAAACAGTTTATAGCAGTTTATAGGTGCGGAAAATAAAAATGCGGAAAGTAAATCTTTGCTATTACAAGGCTTCGGGATGGAGGATTACATAACCAAAACGGGGAGTGCAGGAAAGTAAACATGCAAAATAATAAAAGTCCTAATTACTATTACATCCAAAAAAACCTTTTAGCAACCTATACACCCTCTAGAATTTAAATGAATAAATAAATAATGAAATAAATAAAAATTAAACACACATGCGTCAATCATAGAATTTGAGATTAGAAGAGAATCGGGAGAAAACTAGGATTAGAAAAAAATTAGGGTTAAGGAGATTTAAGTAAAACCTAAATTAATTAAACTAAAACTAACCTAATTCTAATTTATTTAATTAATCATTGGTTAAAACTTAATTAACTAAATCAACCAAAAACCTAATATGCTAGAAAACCTAATTAATCAAATAATTATTATGGATAAAAAACCTAATTTTAATTAAATTATTTTAAGTAGGTTAAAAAACCTAAAGGTTAAAACCTAGACGAATGTTAATGGGCAACACCTACCGGTTACACTCTTTTAGGGTTTTATGGTTTTTAGTTAAAATGAAATAAAAAACTATTCTAATAAAAAACTAATCCTAATTTAGATTCATTAGTTAGCGATTAATTAGTGGTTAGTGGTTAAAAAAAGGGTTTGATAATTTAATAAAAACTAAAACAAAAAAGAAATTAAAGTCGAAAAAGAAATAAAACAAACAAGAGTTGCGATCATGTGTGGCGAGGTTCCTGAGTGTTCACCGTGGGGAGCATCATCCGGGCTTCAGATCTGGTCTTGAAGGCATCTATCGGTCCGTGCATGGAGGTATATCGTACACACGTGAGGATGCATGCACCAGATCTGAAAGCAAATAACTTGTTAAAACTAAAACGCCCTGGGCCGGAATCGAATCCATGATTCTAAGGTCACTACTAGCGCCCTCCTGACAATCCTGCTGTGCGCATTAACTGATAATAAAACCCACAAAAAAAATCAAATACTATAATGACTATTAAATGAAAAAAATCAACAAACGAAGTCAATTTGGGCCCACTAGACTTTGCTGTAGCCAATTGTTGGCAGAGAGAGGAAGTGGGAACTTTGACCAGCGAATGAGGGAGAGGCACGTGGGGTCAGTGCTTTAATGTCCTATTCATCTTCTTCACCAAATTATTTGCTACGGTTTTGCTATAACATTAGCTGCGATTATGCTACTATTCTTCGTGGCTAATTCTGGAAAAAAAGAACCATATAAACACGTTAAACACGCGTGAAGATAGCCCAGATCCACTATATCAAACCTTCTGAATTCATTGGTACGATTTATATGGCTAGAAACCGTATGCAAATAGTGATATGAATAGATTGAAGCTTATAGCTTCAACAATGCCAAGTATGAATTCTTACACCAAAGCACATGAATCACACGTCAAATATGTTTCCAGGGCATATATTAAGCAATATAAACAAATGAAATCGAGCCATGATGCATGAATTATGAGATTCGAAAATAAAAAGTGTAGGCAATGGTGGTGATAAGTGGAACTGTTCCGGTTACTTGCAGGCTCGAGTAAGGAGATGAATCAACACCTGGATGCTCAAGGAAGAGAACTCGATGTTTAGGACCAGTTGATAATGTTTCCCATGAATTTTCTCCTTTGCCCTAACTTTCTTTGAATTTTGTCAATGAGAAACCCTAGCCTTTTGCCAATTTTTTCCGTCCTTTCTTGGCTGCCAATCTTGTGCTTATATATAGGATGGATTAGAGCAACAAACTTGAGCCAAATCCAAGTGTTTGGAAGATGTGAGATTTGATTTTTAAATCATGCAAATCATGCTATTTTTGAATCTAATCTTGCTCAATCAAGCCTCCACGAATTTCCAATGATTTATCATGATTTGGAGGTTCAATATTTGATACAAAAATAATCTCATCCATCCCTTTAATATCTCTCATTTGTTATGGCTTAGAGGTCGTGGACCATGTTAGAAACAAGTTTCAAACATAAAAAGATGGGCCCATTTGGAAAAAATGCCAAGATTGTATAATATTTGCTTCATGAACCTTCTCAAAAATTTCTCAACTTTAGAAAGTCATAACTCTCTCAATATTTATCATATGAAGGTGTTCTAGGACTTTTTGGAAATCCCAAGATGCCCTCTACAAGCCACTTTGGAACCTTTTTTGCATTTGGAGATTTTAACTTGATAATATTTTCCTTGATAAAAAACAGCTTCTTTTGGGTTTTCAAAAGGACCTGTAATGTTTTGACTCATCTTCCAAATGGTGCATTTCTTGGTCTTGGGCCCAACATCAAAGTTGTAGAGAATTGAATTTCCTTGAGAATGAGCTTTGGTTAGACAATTTATGTTGAACCATGTGAGAGTTATGGCTGGTCAAAATTCAGTTGACTTTCTCCTTAAAAACCCTAATTTAGAAACTTGGACTTTTGATGATCTTTGAGCTTTTCTAGATGAATCATGATCAACCCTTGATAAAATGATGAATATAACCTCAAAATGTTGATGTTGACCTAAAATCAGGAGTTTTGACTGTAAGTTGACCATAGTTGACTTTCAGGTCAAACTAGCCGACTATTGATCATTTGAGCATTTAACTGAGCAATATCGTGATTCAAGGCTTGAAAATTGGTATGAGGATACTTTGAATTATAGGAGATGCTATGGAGTCCACTTGAAGCCTTAGAACCTGATTCTACCTTGAGAGAAGCAAAACCCTAGTTGTGGGTTGATTGCTTAGGAGAGGGTTTGTCTACTCAACCTTTGAGGACTAGAGATGTATATGAGGGCAAATTTTGGGGTATGACATTCAGCATTTGTCGGGATGGAAATAAACCCCAGTTGAGTTTAGTCCTCATTGGTTAGAGTCTTGTTTGACCATTTGTATCCAGTTTGTTCCTGGGGTTGAACTTTGGTCTCTTGCAATGCCATGTTGGAACCTCTCTAGGATGAGAAACCTAGATTGAGATGGCATTTATTTTTCACCTCTTGAGGATTCTGATTTCCTTAAATAAGGAGAATTCGTTTGGGATTGATGTTCTTATCAAATATTGAAATGCTTATTTCCCAGCAGTGTTGATATTGCACTCCGTTGAAATTTGTACTTGAAAGCAAGAGGTCGGTTCTGAATTTGAGTAACTGGTATTGTCCTCAGAATGTTTTGTTTGACAATAAATGGAAGCCTATTTATTTGAGAAAGTTTCTATGTCTCCACATATCAATCTTATCTTTACAGCCAGTGATAATCTCTCATGCTTTACGAACTTTTTGATTCTAGAAGGAAGGAGCTCAACAAATGGTAAGTCCCTTTATTAGAAGTGACGGTTTGCATCCAGTTGGTATAAGCTCAACAAATGGTAAGTCCCTTCATCAGAAGTGACAGTTTGCATCCAATTGATGGAAGATGCTTAACAAATGGTAAGTCCATTCACCAGAAGTGACAGTTTGCATCCAATTGACGGAAGAACCTCAGCAAATGGTAAGTCCCTTCATCAGAAGTGACCGTTTGCATCCAGTTGATAGAAGAAGCTCAACAAATGGTAAGTCCCTTCATCAGAAGTGACAGTTTGCGTCCAGTTGATGGAAGAAGCTCAGAAGTGACAGTTTGCATCCAGTTGATGGAAGAAGCTTAGAAATGACAGTTTGCATCCAGTTAATGGAAGAAGCTCAGCAAATGGTAAGTCCTTTCATCAAAAATGACAGTTTGCATCCAGTTAATGGAAGAAGCTCAGCAAATGATAAGTCCATTCATCAGAAGTGACAGTTTGCATCCAGTTAATTGAAGAAGCTCAGCAAATGGTAAGTCCCTTCAACAGAAGTGACAGTTTGCATCCAATTGATGGAAGAAGCTCAGCAAATGGTAATTCTCTTCATCAGAAGTGACAATTTGCATCTATTTGATGGAAGAAGATCAGCAAATGGTAAGTCCCTCCATCAGAAGTGACAGTTTGCATCCAATTGATGGAAGAAGCTCAACAAATGGTAAGTCCCTTCATCAGAAATGACAGTTTGCATCCAATTGATGGAAGAAGCTCAACAAATGGTAAGTCCTTTCATCAAAAATGACAGTTTGCATCCATATGACGGAAGAAGCTTAGCAAATGGTAAGTCCCTTCATCAGAAGCGACAGTTAGCATCCAAAAGAAAGAAGCTCAGCAAATAGTAAGTTCCTTCAGTAGAAGTGACAGTTTGCATGCAGTTCTACATCTTCAATGAAAGTTAGTGTAATCTTTTTCTACCATCAGTGAAAGACTGGTGGCTCACCTTCAGTGAAAGACGGTGTATCCTTTTTCTACCTTCAGTAAAAAACTGTTAGCTCATCTTCAGTGAAATTTGGTTTATTCTCTCATCCCCAGTGAAAGATGATGCTTTAACCTCTCTAGTTCGAAATATTTTCCCTAGTGAAATTCTCTTTTCCAGCAAAGTCTCGTTTCCCTAATGAAGTCTTGTTTTCCCCAGTGGAATTTTCCCATAAGACATTTGTTTTTACCCAGTGGATTTCTTTCTTCACCCCAGTGATGACATGTGTAACACCCCATATTTTCTAATTTTAATTTAATCGGATATTAAATTATTATTTGGGATTTATTTGGTATTTTCGTTGAACTAATTGGAAGAATTATTGAGTATTGGTCTTTGGGCCAAGTGGAGTATTTAGTAATGAGGGGGTGTTAAGTGTTGAGCCCATTACTAAATTATGCCATGTTTTAATAAAACAAGTAAATAAGAGAAAATTGAGAAATAGAGAAGGAAAACCTAAGAGGGAGAGAAGGAGAATTCATGGAGAAAAGGGATTTTCGTATTCATGGTGCAGCCCTCACAAAATGGGTCATAACTCTCTGCTCGTAGCTCGAAGTCAGGTAATTCTTGAAGATTCGGATTCTACACGAAATTTCCTTCGATTTGATATATTAATTCGTGTCAGGGAAGTTCTCGGTGAGGGAGATAAGCGGGTTTGAAGATTGGAGATTCTTGCTGAAAGTGATGAAAAGAGTCTTACGGGTTTGATGGAGAAGAAGGAGAAATGTCCGGATTCTTGGCTAAGGTAAGGGGGGACTCTTCTGGTTAATTTCTATTATGTGATTATGGGTAATAGGATGGATTAACGTATGATTCGATTCGATTGGGTATATTGGGATTTGATATTGTTAGGTATGTTATGATTTGGGATAATTGATGAATTTGTATAGATTGTTGGTTATTGATGTTTGTTTTGATGTATAATGATGTGTGATGAGAAATTTGATGTTTGTATGCTTGTATATGATGTCTGGAATTGTTTTTGGGTGAAAAGGGTATGAAATCGCAGGTCTGTCGCAGACCTGAGAATTGGTGAAATCGCAGGTCCGCTGAGCGGAGGGGGTCCGCTGAGCGGAGGTCCCAACGTAGTTTGCTTCTGTTGGGCGTCGCTAGAGGTCCGCTGAGCGAAGGTCCGAAGGATTCGTTTCTGTCGGGCTTCGCTGAGGGAATTTTGCTGTGTTGAATTTTTCTAAAACTTTAAAATAACGTATCTTTTGATCCGTGTATCCTTTCTTGGTGCCGTTTGGGGCATTGTGAAGAAAATTAAATATTTTCTATGATGAATTGGTGAGATGGGCGGTGACCCGAATTATTTTTAAAAGATTATTTAATTGCTTCGATAATATACATTGTGTGTATGTGGAATTGTGTAAACATGACAATGTTTTCGTGGGATGATGGAATGAACCGTTATTATTATTAATGTGATGATTATATGTTATATGTGGACATGTATGATTGAATGTAACATGGTGTGCATATACTTTTGAATGTGACAATGTGTTGATGCGGTGATAGATTTGTTGTGACTATTATCATGATTGTTGTGATAATATGACGGTGATGATTGAATGATATATTTGATGTAAATATATGTGAATAATTGAATGATTGTGCAGCGTGTACCTACTTATTCGGTGATGAAAATGGTGAGTAATGATGAGACGATGCGGTGCATCAGATCGGTGATGTTTTTAAGTATGGTATATGTGTACATTCATTCATATGCATTTGATGATGGATCCCGGTGATGTTTGGATCGTTGGTGGACATATTTCCCATTGTGCGGAAATTGTGTCGGTGGGCCGTATCTCGATGAGGCGTAGATCGGTTAGGTGGATTGATTCCACGGTTTATTGGTACCACATGCATAGTGTCAGTTGGTCATATGCATCCTTGTCATAACATGATTGAATTGAATTTCAGTGTTATGTTTGGTGTCGTATTTGTTGTAATTGTTGTATTTGTTGTGATTGATGAATGATCATTGAATATCTGAATATATGACAAATTGGGTGAATGATATATTATGATGTTTTGTTGCTTATGAATGCATAACATTGATTAATTGAGAATGAGACTCACCCTTACTTGTTGACATTTTTCAGATTTGAGAAGTAGCGACATGAGTGCTTGGTGAGGATGACTCGTAGAGTTTATCCGTTGTTTTGGGTCGTGTCGGTCATGCTCTGATCTTGTAACACTGGGGAACGATAGTTTTAGAGTTTTAAGAGATTACTCTATTTTATTTGGTGTTGGATTATATTTCCATTTGGTTGTATTGACGCTATTTCCCATTCCGCTGTGATAAATATAATTATGTTTTGGTAAATCGTTTCCTAATGAAGCATGACTTCGACCATAATTGGTTTATTTGTTTTTAATTAATTGTGGCACCCTTGTATCATGTTTTACTCTGATTTATTCCATTAATTTCCGTGGGGTTTAGAAGGGTGTTACAACATGTTTCCTCATATTTCATTATGATGTCAGATGCATTCATTAAAAATTGCATTACATCTTAGGTTCAAAAATTGTGTGTTTTATATTTAAGTCTATTCGATCACGTCGAAACGAATATTTCCAATCATCGTGTCTCTGGATAGAAGAAACTTAAATAGGGGAATCTGTTATACCCCAATTTTAGACCCTAAGATCATACATCATTCACATATCAATCATTAATTAAGAGCTCCATCTTGAAGCTTTGCTTTTGGTTCTGGGCTCACCTGATCTGTAAGGGGGATCATCAAGCACAAATGTTTATTTAGTTTGTATATGTTATACTAACCAAAATACCAAAAATATTGCTTTGTGCTTTCGTATCTTTGTTTTTTGTAGGTACCAAGTCAAAATATCCACTGGCATTTATGATGATTCCTGAAAAGCTTCTCCTGATCATCATTCATTTCTTGCCTTGTCAGCTTTACGCCACTGGCATTTACTGGATGTTTGTAACCATCCATCAGAAGATCCCATAGATCACCATCTAGACCAAGAAAGTAACTTTCCAGTTTATCTTTCCAGTATTCAAAGTTTTCACCATCAAATACCGGCGGTCTAGTATAACCATTGTTACCGTTGTGTTGCTCAGCAGAGCCAGATGTAGATGCAGGTGTAGACTTTTCACTTTCATCAACCATCTTTTACTGAAGCGTTTTTCTCTTCCTGAATCTTTTCTAAACACGGTTAAGTGCTTGCACCTTAGAACCGGCGCTCTGATGCCAATTGAAGGATAGAAAAACACTTAGAAAGGGGGGGTTTGAATAAGTGTAGTTTTAAAAAACTTGACAGATAAAAATAAATTGCACAGTTATTTTTATCCTGGTTCGTTGTTAACTAAACTACTCCAGTCCACCCCCGCAGAGATGATTTACCTCAACTGAGGATTTAATCCACTAATCGCACGGATTACAATGGTTTTCCACTTAGTCAGCAACTAAGTCTTCCAGAGTCTTCTGATCACACACTGATCACTCCAGGAACAACTGCTTAGATACCCTCTAAGACTTTTCTAGAGTATACTGATCCACACGATCACTCTAGTTACAACCTGCTTAGATAACCTCTAAGACTTCCTAGAGTATTCTGATCCACACGATCACTCTAGTTCCTTACAACTTAATGTAATCAATTCTAAGAGTATTACAATTGCTTCTTAAAAGCTATAATCACAAACTGTGATATTTCTCTTAACGTTTAAGCTTAATCTCACTAATATATTACAACAGCAATGTAGTGAGCTTTGATGAAGATGAAGATTCTGAGCTTTGATTTGAACAGCGTTTCAGCAAGTTGATATGAGTTGTTTTGGTGCAGAATCGTTAACCTTGCTTCTCATCAGAACTTCATATTTATAGGCGTTGGAGAAGATGACCGTTGAGTGCATTTAATGCTTTGCGTGTTCCGTACAGCATCGCATTTAATGTTATACGCTTTTGTCAACTACCTCGAGCCTTGTTCACGCTGTGTCTACTGACGTAGCCTATTATAGCTTTTAACGTTCCTTTTGTCAGTCAGCGTAGCTTGCCACTTGTACTTCCTTCTGATCTGATGTTTGTGAATACAACGTTTGAATATCATCAGAGTCAAACAGCTTGGTGCAAAGCATCTTCTGATCTTCTGACCTTGAAGTGCTTCTGAGCGTGATACCATCAGAACTTCAGTGCTTCTGTTCTCTAGTTCTTCTGATGCTTCCATAGACCCATGTTCTGATTCTGCTTCGACCATCTTCTGATGTCTTGCCAGACCATGTTCTGATGTTGCATGCTGAACCCTTGAGACAAAGCTTCTGAGCGCTGAATTATGCATACTCTTTATATATTTCCTGAAAAGGAAATTGCATTGGATTAGAGTACCATATTATCTTAAGCAAAATTCATATTATTGTTATCATCAAAACTAAGATAATTGATCAGAACAAATCTTGTTCTAACAATCTCCCCCTTTTTGATGATGACAAAAACATATATAAATGATATGAATTTGCGATCAGAAAGAGTAGACGGCAAAAGACAAATTACACAGCTATAGCATAAGCATATGAATATGTCTCCCCCTGAGATTAACAATCTCCCCCTGAGATAAATAATCTCCCTCTGAAATAAATACTCGAAGAACTTTAATAAAAGACTTCCCTGATTATTTCGGTAGAGACGATCACTTAAGCTTCTGTCTTCAGAGAATTCATAGCTTCTGACTTCTGCTTCCATTGGACAGCTTCAGAACTAGAATTTCTTTGGATCCCTAGAACACTCACAGCTTCTGATTCCTGCTTCCATCTAGGACAGCTTCAGAACTTGAATTTCTTTGATCTTCTGAACATTCACAGCTTCTGATTTCTGCTTCCATTTAGGACAGCTTCAGAGCTTGAATTTCTTTGATCTTCAGAACATTCACAGCTTCTGATTTCTGCTTCCATTTAGGACAGCTTCAGAACTTGAGTTTTCTGGACCTTTTAGAACATTCACAGCTTCTGATTTCTGCTTCCCTCGGATAGCTTCAGAGCTTGAATTTCTACCAACATCACTTCATGCTAGATTTGTATCAGAACATTGTTGAATGTACCAGAGCATCATCAGAGCATCTCTACATCCTGAAATGTTACAGAACAAAAACTAAACGACAAAAGTCAGCATGAACGAGTCAGAACATAAAATGTATATTAGAACACATTATATGTATCAGAGCCATATAGGCTAAAATAATGTATCAGAGCAAATAGAATTTTGTCAAAGCAAATAGACAAATATGGATCAAATTCTATTATCAGTGCTTCTGATTTATTCTTCTTTCTTGCTTCTGATTCCTGAAGCTTGACAGCACTCAGCTTGCTTCAGTTTCCATGAGTTTATTCTTTTTACAGAATAACACTTCTTATGGTTTTGCTTCTTGTGTTTGCTTTGAAGATTCTCTTCACTTCTTTATACCTGCAAAACACTTAAACCATATAGAACTTGCGGTTCTTGTTAGTAAATGTGTGGGAGCTTTACCCAGCAACTGATAGATTAATCAAATCATTTATCATTTATCTTCTCCCCCTTTTTGTCATAACATCAAAAAGAATATTTCAAAAGATTCAGATGAATAGAACGACAAATAAAATCGCTGAAATGTAAAAAACAAGAAACTTTTCATTGATAATCAAGCGATATTACATGAGATGATGTTTAACAAGCAGATGCAATAAGGAAAGGAAACTACTAAGACCAAAAACTAAGACCCTAGCGAAGACAAAATCTGTGCCAGCATGCCATGAAGGAGTGAGACGCATCATTGACTGCTTCTTGGGCTTCCAGGCGAGGGGTCAGGGAGACTTGGTTCTGATGCAGATCTTCCACAATCTTTATCAGAGACAACATTCTCAGCAGGTGAAGAGATTTCTTTGGAATGGGTTGAGGGAGAGGAAAGGTTAGATGAGGAGGAAGTTGAGTCTTGAAGGAAACAATATGAGGAAGAAGATGGAGATGATGGAGGGCTTTCACCAGGGGGTTGAAACACACGTCTAGAATAGTTTCCAGATAACATTGCTTCGAATGGATTCACCTTGAGAGGGTCATAGGTGATCTTTATCTTTTTGGGTTTGGAAGGAGATGTTTCAACAGCTTTTCTCTTTTTGTTTTGATCATTTTCATGGTTTCCTGGGCTTGATGAGGAGTTCATGATGGATTTGAAGATAATGAACAGCTAGGGTTTGATATGAAGGAAAACAAAGACAGAGTGTAAAAGAGAAAATATAAGAGGGAAGGAGAAGCGTTTGAAGAGTATTTAAAAGAAAACAAAATGAAACAAATGATGGATAGCATTTAATGTTACGTGACATGAGGAGAGATAATAAAGACAAATGAGGTGACTAGCACAGTTACCTATGGTCGGTGTCCCTTCAACTGCACGCGCGCTTATCCATGAATAGTAACGACAGGTTTACCATCCCGAGATAAAACGTTACAGCTGTTTGCTTTAAAAGAGGTTCTGAATCAACTTAGACAATGAAACGTTAGTAATAACCGAATCATAATTTCTAAAAGATTTCAATCAGAACTTCTGATTAGAAAATAATCCATTTTCATTTCAGAAGATACTCATACATAAGAACTTCTCATCTTCTCATTCTGGGCATAAATCCATACTGATGTTCTTCAGAATGAACTTAAACCTATCTTCAGCCAGGGGTTTTGTAAAGATATCAGCCCATTGATGGTCTGTATCCACAAAGTTTAAAGATATAACACCCTTCTGAACATAGTCCCTTATGAAATGATGTTTAATCTCAATATGTTTAGCTTTTGAATGAAGAATAGGATTCTTAGATAAACATATAGCAGAAGTATTATCACAGAATATAGGAATGTTACTCTCATATATCTGATAATCTTCTAACTGACTCTTCATCCAGAGCATCTGTGTACTACAACCAGCAGCAGCGACATATTCTGCTTCTGTTGTTGATAGAGCAATAGTTGCTTGCTTCTTGCTATACCAAGAGATCAAATGACTTCCAAGAAATTGGCAACTTCCTGAAGTACTTTTTCTTTCAATTCTGTCTCCAGCATAGTCAGCATCGCAGAATCCTACTAAGTTGTATTCTTTAGATTTTCTGTAAACTAAGCCAACATTAGTAGTACCTTTCAGATACCTTAGAATTCTCTTAACAGCAGTTAAATGAGATTCTCTAGGATCTGATTGGAATCTAGCACACAAACAAACACTGAACAGAATGTCAGGTCTAGAAGCAGTCAAATATAGAAGAGATCCAATCATACCTCTGTATAACTTCTGATCTACCTTCTTACTTACCTCATCCTTACCTAGGATGCATGTTGGATGCATAGGAGTTTTGGCTTCTTTACAGTCTAGAAGATTAAATTTCTTCAGAAGTTCCTTCACATACTTGGTTTGGTGAACATACGTTCCTTCTGATGTTTGTTTTATTTGTATTCCAAGAAAATACTTGAGTTATCCCATCATGCTCATTTCAAACTCAGCCTGCATAGACTCAGCAAACTCCTTTCCAAGTGTAGCATTAGATGTTCCAAAAATAATATCATCTACATATATTTGACAAATTAAAATATCCCTTTTAAAGGTTTTACAAAAGAGAGTAGTGTCCACTTTTCCTCTAGTGAAACCATTATCCAGAAGGAAAGAACTTAAGCGTTCATACCAAGCTCTGGGAGCCTGTTTCAATCCATACAATGATTTCTTTAGTTTAAAAACATGATTAGGAGACAGAGAGTCTTCAAAACCAGGAGGTTGATGGACATAAACTTCTTCATCTATATAACCATTTAAGAAGGCACTCTTAACATCCATCTGATAGAGAGTGATATTATGTTGAGTGGCAAATGAAATTAATAGACGAATAGATTCTAACCTGGCCACTGGTGCAAAGGTTTCTGTATAGTCAATCCCTTCTTGCTGACTATAACCCTGAGCCACCAGTCTGGCTTTGTTCCTTACCACTTCATCTTTCTCACTGAGCTTGTTTCCGAAGACCCATTTTGTACCGATTATATTGAATCCATCTGGTCTAGGAACAAGATCCCAAACATCATTCCTTGTAAACTGATTCAGTTCTTCTTGCATAGCAATTATCCAGTCTGGATCTTCTAGAGCATGATCAACAGAAGTTGGCTCGATCAAAGATACAAGACCTAATTGACAGTCTGCATTGTTCTTAAGGAATGCTCTTGTTCTGATTGGATCATCCTTCTTTCCAAGAATGACATCTTCTGAATGATCAGAGATGAGTCTGGATGATCTTCTGACAGATGGTTCTTCAGATATGCTTAGATTCTACAGAGGAGCTGATACTTGATCTTCAGATTCTTTGCTTCTGAGAAGCTCTGCTTCTGATGCGTTGCTTCTTGGCTCAGCAACTTCTGATATATCAATATCCCAATCTGCAAAATTATCAAACTGCTTTGGTTTTTCAGAACCAAGCTTATCATCAAACCTGATATTGATTGATTCTTCTACAATCAATGTTTCAGTATTGTATACTCTGTAGCCTTTTGAGCGTTCAGAATATCCAAGAAGGAAACATTTTTGTGCTTTGGAATCAAACTTACCAAGATGATCTTTAGTGTTCAGAATAAAGCATACACATCCAAAAGGATGGAAATATGAAATGTTGGGCTTTTTGTTCTTCCACAATTCATAAGGAGTCTTATTTAGAATAGGTCTGATAGAGATTCTATTCTGAATATAGCATGCAGTGTTTATTGCTTCTGCCCAGAAATGCTTAGCCATATTGGTTTCATTGATCATGGTTCTGGCCATTTCTTGCAGAGTCCTATTCTTTCGTTCTACAACTCCATTTTGCTGTGGAGTTCTAGGACAAGAGAAATCATGGGCAATACCATTTTCTTTGAAGAATTCTTCAAAGGATCTGTTCTCAAATTCACCACCATGATCACTTCTAACCTTTATGATTTTACACTCTTTTTCAGATTGAATCTGAATGCAGAAATCAAAGAACACTGAATGAGTCTCATCCTTGTGTTTCAAGAATTTTACCCACGTCCAGCGGCTATAATCATCTACGATGACTAATCCATATTTCTTCCCTCTGACAGATGCTGTTTTGACTGGGCCAAACAGATCAATGTGCAAGAGTTCTAATGGCCTTGAGGTAGAAACAACATTCTTGGACTTGAATGCAGGTTTGGAGAACTTGCCCTTCTGACATGCTTCACAAAGAGCATCTGATTTGAATTTCAGATTAGGGAGTCCTCTGACAAGATCCAGTTTGTTAATCTGAGAAATCTTTCTCAAACTAGCATGACCTAATCTTCTGTGCCAGACCCACTGCTCTTCAGAAACAGACATAAGACAAGTCACCTTCTGACTCATAAGATCTTGCAGATCTGTCTTATAAATGTTGTTCTTCCTCTTGCCTGTAAATAGGATTGAGCCATCTTTCTGATTTACAGCCTTGCAAGACTCTTGATTAAAGATTATATCATAACCATTGTCACTCAATTGACTGATAGATAAGAGGTTATGTGTTAATCCTTCTACAAGAAGTACATTAGAAATGGAAGGAGAGTTACCAGACTTTATAGTTCCAAAGCCAATTATCTTGCCCTTCTGATCTCCTCCAAACTTGACTTCTCCTCCAGACTTAAGCACCAGGTCTTGGAACATAGACCTTCTTCCTGTCATGTATCGTGAGCATCCAGAGTCCAGGTACCATGACATGTTGTGCTTTGTCCTTTTTGCAGTCAAGGATATCTGCAATAGGAATAATCTTATCCTTAGGTACCCACATCTTTTTGGGTCCTTTCTTGTTAGATTTTTTCAAGTTCTGATTGAACTTGGGTTTAACATTGTAAGCAATAGGAGGAACAACATGATAGTTTTTAATGTGAGTTTCATGATATTTCCTAGGTTGTGTCACATGCTTTTTGGTGTGTGTTATGTGAAAATTTTGAGCATGTGAAGTGTGCCTAATATCATGGGAGTGGCCATACTTGAACTGATCATACAATGGCTTGTATGTGAATTTCATTTCATCAACAGGTTCAAGTTTGTATGGGGTTTCACCCTCAAAACCAATGCCGACTCTTTTGTTTCCAGACACAGCATATATCATAGAAGCTAGCTGACTTCTGCCAATACTTCTAGATAAGAACTTCCTGAAACTTAAATCATATTCTTTCAGAATATGGTTTAGACTAGGAGTGGATTTTTCTGAATCAGAAGGAGATCCAACATTATTGGATAATTTTAAAAGTTTTTCTTTTAATTCAGAATTCTCCAACTCAAGCTTCTTTGTTTCAAATTCAAATAGCTTTTTCAGCTTTTTGTATTTGAGACTGATCTGAGACTTGAGTTCCAGAAGTTCAGTTAGACCGGAAACTAACTCATCTCTAGTAAGTTCAGAAAATACCTCTTCAGAATCTGATTCTGATGTAGATTTTGATCCGTCATCTTCTGTCGCCATCAGCGCACATTTGGCCTGCTCATCTTCAGAGTCAAAATCATCTTCTGACTCATCCCAGGTTGCCATAAGACCTTTCTTCTTATGAAACTTCTTCTTGGGATTTTCCTTCTGAAGATTTGGACATTCATTCTTGAAGTGTCCAGGCTCATTGCATTCATAGCACATGACCTTCTTCTTGTCAAATCTTCTGTCATCAGAAGATTCTCCACGTTCAAATTTCTTTGAACTTCTGAAGCCTCTGAACTTCCTTTGCTTGGTCTTCCAGAGTTGATTTAGCCTTCTGGAGATCAAGGACAGTTCATCTTCTTCTTCAGATTCTGATTCTTCAAGATCTTCTTCTCTAGCCTGAAAAGCGTTAGTGCATTTCTTGATATTTGATTTTAATGCAATAGACTTACCTTTCTTTTGAGGCTCATTTGCGTCCAGCTCTATTTCATGACTTCTCAAGGCACTGATAAGCTCTTCCAGAGAAACTTCATTCAGATTCTTTGCAATCTTGAATGCAGTCACCATAGGACCCCATCTTCTGGGTAAGCTTCTGATGATCTTCTTTACGTGATCAGCCTTGGTGTATCCCTTGTCAAGAACTCTCAATCCGGTAGTAAGAGTTTGAAATCTTGAAAACATCTTTTCAATGTCTTCATCATCCTCCATCTTGAAGGCTTCATACTTCTGGATTAAAGCGAGAGCTTTAGTCTCCTTGACTTGAGCATTTCCTTCATGAGTCATTTTCAAGGACTCATATATGTCATAGGCCGTTTCCCTGTTAGATATCTTCTCATACTCAGCATGAGAGATAGCATTCAGCAAAACAGTTCTGCATTTATGATGATTCCTGAAAAGCTTCTCCTGATCATCATTCATTTCTTGCCTTGTCAGCTTTACGCCACTGGCATTTACTGGATGTTTGTAACCATCCATCAGAAGATCCCATAGATCACCATCTAGACCAAGAAAGTAACTTTCCAGTTTATCTTTCCAGTATTCAAAGTTTTCACCATCAAATACCGGCGGTCTAGTATAACCATTGTTACCGTTGTGTTGCTCAGCAGAGCCAGATGTAGATGCAGGTGTAGACTTTTCACTTTCATCAACCATCTTTTACTGAAGCGTTTTTCTCTTCCTGAATCTTTTCTAAACACGGTTAAGTGCTTGCACCTTAGAACCGGCGCTCTGATGCCAATTGAAGGATAGAAAAACACTTAGAAAGGGGGGGTTTGAATAAGTGTAGTTTTAAAAAACTTGACAGATAAAAATAAATTGCACAGTTATTTTTATCCTGGTTCGTTGTTAACTAAACTACTCCAGTCCACCCCCGCAGAGATGATTTACCTCAACTGAGGATTTAATCCACTAATCGCACGGATTACAATGGTTTTCCACTTAGTCAGCAACTAAGTCTTCCAGAGTCTTCTGATCACACACTGATCACTCCAGGAACAACTGCTTAGATACCCTCTAAGACTTTTCTAGAGTATACTGATCCACACGATCACTCTAGTTACAACCTGCTTAGATAACCTCTAAGACTTCCTAGAGTATTCTGATCCACACGATCACTCTAGTTCCTTACAACTTAATGTAATCAATTCTAAGAGTATTACAATTGCTTCTTAAAAGCTATAATCACAAACTGTGATATTTCTCTTAACGTTTAAGCTTAATCTCACTAATATATTACAACAGCAATGTAGTGAGCTTTGATGAAGATGAAGATTCCGAGCTTTGATTTGAACAGCGTTTCAGCAAGTTGATATGAGTTGTTTTGGTGCAGAATCGTTAACCTTGCTTCTCATCAGAACTTCATATTTATAGGCGTTGGAGAAGATGACCGTTGAGTGCATTTAATGCTTTGCGTGTTCCGTACAGCATCGCATTTAATGTTATACGCTTTTGTCAACTACCTCGAGCCTTGTTCACGCTGTGTCTACTGACGTAGCCTATTATAGCTTTTAACGTTCCTTTTGTCAGTCAGCGTAGCTTGCCACTTGTACTTCCTTCTGATCTGATGTTTGTGAATACAACGTTTGAATATCATCAGAGTCAAACAGCTTGGTGCAAAGCATCTTCTGATCTTCTGACCTTGAAGTGCTTCTGAGCGTGATACCATCAGAACTTCAGTGCTTCTGTTCTCTAGTTCTTCTGATGCTTCCATAGACCCATGTTCTGATTCTGCTTCGACCATCTTCTGATGTCTTGCCAGACCATGTTCTGATGTTGCATGCTGAACCCTTGAGACAAAGCTTCTGAGCGCTGAATTATGCATACTCTTTATATATTTCCTGAAAAGGAAATTGCATTGGATTAGAGTACCATATTATCTTAAGCAAAATTCAAAATTATTGTTATCATCAAAACTAAGATAATTGATCAGAACAAATCTTGTTCTAACAAATTTCATTTACAAAACCTAACTCCAAACCACCACCAATCCCAAGCCTAAATCCTATAAATAGAGGCCTCTACATTTTCATTCAACAAACATGAAAAGCCAAAGAAACTCTTGCATTTTCTCTCCCCATCTCTCCCCAAATTACACAAAGCTCTCTTATTCCAGAAAAAGTTTGTGAGCTCTATATTTAACCTCACTAACTTTGAGCTAAACCTTCATCAAAACACTATCTCTTCATTAATTGTGAGTAGATTCAAGCTTTGGTGTTGTGTTCTTGAAGAAGATTCAAAGTTTGTGAAAGAATTGGTAAATCTCTAGATACATTCCATATTCCAAGATGTGATCCATTATTGTTTGTGTGTGATGCAACTTTGGTGCTACATTGATGCTATTTGATGATATTTTGATGGTGTTTTCGCGCACAAGTTGATCCAAGATCACAAGGTGTTTGGTTTTATGTTTAAACAAGTTTTCTCCCTTTGATTGCTGTTTTTTTCAAAAAATTGCACAGTGCAATCGATTGCTCTCTTCATGCAATCGATTGCACAACTGTGTTTATGCACAGATTTTGAAAACTGAAGAAGGCGTAATCGATTGCACGCTGACAGAATGTGTTTTTTGCCTTTTTGACCTTGTTTTTTGTATCTTTCTTCCTCTACTTCATTAATATCATTTGATCTAGGATGTTGAAGGTTTGAAAGAGCCAAATCCATAATATTAGATGAATGATATTAATGATAGTTTGAGTGATTTTATTTTAATGTATCTTTATCTTTTTTCTTCTTATTTTTATTCTTATCGATGAAAGTCTTCAATATCTTGAGAATTCTTATAGATTCTTGATAAAGACGAGATCGCTACCAATTTTCTTTTCGTGCAGTATTGCTTTCGGAGAACGATCTATATATCGTTTCTATCACATGCATTAGCACATAAATTGTTGACCGACCTCGTCGTAGGGTGACTTCTACATAAGTCACTTGGTGATCTGCTTAACACAGCGCAACATTGTCCCTAAATCGAAAAAGATCCAATATGGCAGAGATTGTATGCGGTTGATTTAAGACTTATGGAAGTTTATCGTGTAGTCGCTATGATTTTATCAAGATTCTGATAAACTTTCATTAAATTTAAATTTGAGATCATCATTCACTCACCATCGATCTTCATTACTAACATTTGGATGATATACTTGACAAGTTTCAAGATGGTCATCTTACTAACAATTAACAATTGACTTTAATTTTGCCACTTTATTATACTGTTCTTTATATTTGCAATTTATGCTTTCTTTTATTTTCGCCTTTATCATTCATCATGTTTATGTCTTTGCTATTTTCCCTTTGTCCATTAGGACGTTTGTTTATGTTTCCGTTATTTTCCTTTTGTCCATTTGGACCATACTCTATTTTTACACTAAAACATTCATAAACAACTTAAAAAAATAAAAAAACACTTAAGGCTCTATGAACTATTGGTTACTATCCCGAGCATTTCGGAGACCCGGACTTTTGGACTTAGTACCTCTGGACCCTGTTATTCTACTGTTACTCTATTTGTTATTCTGTCTGGCGTTGGGTTGTTGTCTATTTGTGTGTGCAGGTATTTCCTCGAAAGTCCTTGATGGTTAATTCAAAGGCATTGAGATAAGGATTTCGCCTATACATAACCGTTACTCTGCCTAATTTTCATCAGAATTTTATATTGTGTTCCAAAGATTTGGTGCAAGTGGTTCTAAAGATAATATGTTCATTCGTATCCCCAATTGGTAATGTGTTGGTTTAGTGTTAGTAGTTCAAAGGATGGGAAATCTACCTTGACTCTCAATGTCAAGTGTTGGCTTCTTATTTTGGTCAGATCGTTCTTTCCTTAACCTTTTATTTTATGCTCTAGGATAATCCCTTCATCTCCTCCCCCTTCTTAGATTTTCAAAATCTTCTCCCTTTTTCCAAAATCTTCTTATGTTTGCAAATTATTTTAAAAATCTTTATTTAAAAATATCTTTTGCCCTTGTTGGCATTTCTTTCAAAGTTTAGACACGATTTATTGTTATAGTGAGTTGTGATACCCCAAGATTTTGTTATTTATTGATATGATGGAATCTTTTCCACTTGAAAGAGCTAGTGGCATACTTGTTGATTTTATCGAAGTTAGAGCCTTTCTCTCATTTGTGATGCAAAGAATCCATCTGTTCTCATGTATAAAATCAATGGCTGAGTATTCTCCCCAACGACGATAAAGTGTTTATCCCTTTTAAAAACCTTTTCCCTTTTAAGTGGAACTACATTAGCTCTGACTTCTCCATTGCACCGAGGAGGTATGTAGGCACAAGATGTAATGTCTTTCCGAGCTTATTTTAAAATCAAACAAACCCTTTTTTTCGTACACGATATCTTTTAATAAACACAGATTTTCAAAAAGGTTCCTGTGGAGTACCACAGATATGAAGGGTGCTTAAAACCTTCCCCTTGTATAATCAACATCCGTAACTAAGATCTCTCTTTTTGTTTTAAAAACAAACTTTGGGTTTTATTTCATTCTTTTCCCATTTCATTTGGAAATAATAAAGCACGGTGGCGACTTTCACTACAATAACGAGTCAAGTCTAATCCACTGGTTTTGATCTCATATTTTCCTCGCTACACCTATGAAACATCTCTTCACCATGGGCTCTCATGAGAGGACAAAATAACAGTGTAAATTTCTACTTCGGAATGCGAACAACAGTTGAAACTTCTACAACCGTCTAATAGTGGCGGACTGCATTATGCACTAAGTATTTTGGCATATTCGTCTTGGATTTGTTTTTTCCTTTTGATGGAAAGGGACTGGTAGATCTTGGCTTATCAATCCTTTTCTTTGCAACACTGAGACGATTTTCTTCTGTTTCAACAGATCGAGGTGTGTGAGCATACACGTTTTCTGATAGTGTATGTCTGATCTTTTTGGGAGGAAAATTCCAATCTTCTAAATGGAGAGACTCATTGTCGGAGACATTTTCGAGATCATCCTATGTATTTTTGTCTTGGTCTTCTCCAAAGATGGCGTTGACCTGAGAGTATATATACTCCCACTCAATGGCCCTGGAGGGTGACTTAGGGATATAATCCTCAGTGGTGATTTCAACAGACTGAGATGAACAGAAAGGCTTGTATATCTCTTTCGGTTAAGTGAAATGCTCGTAATGATCATTCCATGCAGTTGGGAGAATGTCTTCAATGGAAATATGTGAACTCTGAGGAGAAATGTACTTCACTAGAAAGTCGAACTTTCCGCTTGGGTCTCTCAATGTATCCCAGGTTTCTTCAGGGATAGGAGGAATTTCCTTTAGTGAAATCTAATGTTGCTCAGTAGCGAGGTTTTTGAAAACCTTATCGTTACTTGGCAGAATCTTGAGAGACGTATCCTGTGAAGGATAGAAAAACACTTAGAAAGGGGGGGTTTGAATAAGTGTAGTTTTAAAAAACTTGACAGATAAAAATAAATTGCACAGTTATTTTTATCCTGGTTCGTTGTTAACTAAACTACTCCAGTCCACCCCCGCAGAGATGATTTACCTCAACTGAGGATTTAATCCACTAATCGCACGGATTACAATGGTTTTCCACTTAGTCAGCAACTAAGTCTTCCAGAGTCTTCTGATCACACACTGATCACTCCAGGAACAACTGCTTAGATACCCTCTAAGACTTTTCTAGAGTATACTGATCCACACGATCACTCTAGTTACAACCTGCTTAGATAACCTCTAAGACTTCCTAGAGTATTCTGATCCACACGATCACTCTAGTTCCTTACAACTTAATGTAATCAATTCTAAGAGTATTACAATTGCTTCTTAAAAGCTATAATCACAAACTGTGATATTTCTCTTAACGTTTAAGCTTAATCTCACTAATATATTACAACAACAATGTAGTGAGCTTTGATGAAGATGAAGATTCTGAGCTTTGATTTGAACAGCGTTTCAGCAAGTTGATATGAGTTGTTTTGGTGCAGAATCGTTAACCTTGCTTCTCATCAGAACTTCATATTTATAGGCGTTGGAGAAGATGACCGTTGAGTGCATTTAATGCTTTGCGTGTTCCGTACAGCATCGCATTTAATGTTATACGCTTTTGTCAACTACCTCGAGCCTTGTTCACGCTGTGTCTACTGACGTAGCCTATTATAGCTTTTAACGTTCCTTTTGTCAGTCAGCGTAGCTTGCCACTTGTACTTCCTTCTGATCTGATGTTTGTGAATACAACGTTTGAATATCATCAGAGTCAAACAGCTTGGTGCAAAGCATCTTCTGATCTTGTGACCTTGAAGTGCTTCTGAGCGTGATACCATCAGAACTTCAGTGCTTCTGTTCTCTAGTTCTTCTGATGCTTCCATAGACCCATGTTCTGATTCTGCTTCGACCATCTTCTGATGTCTTGCCAGACCATGTTCTGATGTTGCATGCTGAACCCTTGAGACAAAGCTTCTGAGCGCTGAATTATGCATACTCTTTATATATTTCCTGAAAAGGAAATTGCATTGGATTAGAGTACCATATTATCTTAAGCAAAATTCATATTATTGTTATCATCAAAACTAAGATAATTGATCAGAACAAATCTTGTTCTAACAATCTCCCCCTTTTTGATGATGACAAAAACATATATAAATGATATGAATTTGCGATCAGAAAGAGTAGACGGCAAAAGACAAATTACACAGCTATAGCATAAGCATATGAATATGTCTCCCCCTGAGATTAACAATCTCCCCCTGAGATAAATAATCTCCCCCTGAAATAAATACTCGAAGAACTTTAATAAAAGACTTCCCTGATTATTTCGGTAGAGACGATCACATAAGCTTCTGTCTTCAGAGAATTCATAGCTTCTGACTTCTGCTTCCATTGGACAGCTTCAGAACTAGAATTTCTTTGGATCCCTAGAACACTCACAGCTTCTGATTCCTGCTTCCATCTAGGACAGCTTCAGAACTTGAATTTCTTTGATCTTCTGAACATTCACAGCTTCTGATTTCTGCTTCCATTTAGGACAACTTCAGAGCTTGAATTTCTTTGATCTTCAGAACATTCACAGCTTCTGATTTCTGCTTCCATTTAGGACAGCTTCAGAACTTGAGTTTTCTGGACCTTTTAGAACATTCACAGCTTCTGATTTCTGCTTCCCTCGGATAGCTTCAGAGCTTGAATTTCTACCAACATCACTTCATGCTAGATTTGTATCAGAACATTGTTGAATGTACCAGAGCATCATCAGAGCATCTCTACATCCTGAAATGTTACAGAACAAAAACTAAACGACAAAAGTCAGCATGAACGAGTCAGAACATAAAATGTATATTAGAACACATTATATGTATCAGAGCCATATAGGCTAAAATAATGTATCAGAGCAAATAGAATTTTGTCAAAGCAAATAGACAAATATGGATCAAATTCTATTATCAGTGCTTCTGATTTATTCTTCTTTCTTGCTTCTGATTCCTGAAGCTTGACAGCACTCAGCTTGCTTCAGTTTCCATGAGTTTATTCTTTTTACAGAATAACACTTCTTATGGTTTTGCTTGTTGTGTTTGCTTTGAAGATTCTCTTCACTTCTTTATACCTGCAAAACACTTAAACCATATAGAACTTGCAGTTCTTGTTAGTAAATGTGTGGGAGCTTTACCCAGCAACTGATAGATTAATTAAATCATTTATCATTTATCTTCTCCCCCTTTTTGTCATAACATCAAAAAGAATATTTCAAAAGATTCAGATGAATAAAACGACAAATAAAATCGCTGAAATGTAAAAAACAAGAAACTTTTCATTGATAATCAAGCGATATTACATGAGATGATGTTTAACAAGCAGATGCAATAAGGAAAGGAAACTACTAAGACCAAAAACTAAGATCCTAGCCTACGCAAAATCCGCGCCAGAACATCATGAATCCCGTCAGTGCTTGTAGCTTGCCTTGCCATGAAGGAGCGAAACTCAGCATTGGCTACTTCTTGCGCGTCCAAACGAGAAGCCAGCATAGCTTGATTCTGATGAAGAGTTTCCAAGGTCTCCATCAGAGCTGAGGTTTCACCAGAAGAAGAGGCACCAGTATTTCTGCCAAAAGGGACAGCAATCTCAGCCGGGTGATCTTCTGGAAGATCTTCAGCTTGTGCATCTTCCATTTCCTCATCTGAGTCTGACTCAGAATTAGCCTTAGCATATTCTGGTTCAGGCAGCTCAGAGGTTCCAGCTTCCAACGCTTGAAGAATAGCTGCAAGGTTTGTTGGAGGAGTAGGACCAGCAACTTCAGCAGGATAAACCACTACTGGAAAGACCATGTGAGGTGCTTTTTCAGAAGGGTTCATTCTGAACCAGTTAAACAGCCACTGAAAATCTCCAGTCAGCACTGGAAACCATGGTTTCCACACCACGATGTCTCTGCAGAGATTTTCTTCTTCCAACTCATCTGCAGGTATCTTCTTCTCAAGAACACTTCTGTTCCTGATGAGATGGTGATAGCTGCTTTCACCAGCTTCCAACCGAAGACTACGAATACCAGGAGCTTCAGACATGATCCTTCTCTGAGTGTCTGTAGCCCTATCCAGAAAATCCTGACGAAAGGTATTCCAAAGGTTGCTTGTAGCATACTCATCCAAATGGTTAAGGTGAGCAGCACCCAGAATCTCCAACCAGCCATTTACATCAGAATGTAACAGCTCCAGATATGATTGAGTGGTAGGGGTTGGAGGGTTGACAGTGAACCTGATGGATGGGTTGAAGGAGAGGAGATATCAGATGGTGAAGAAGGTGGTTCCGAGAGGATGAATGAGGAGGAAGAGGTGGTGGAGGTCTTTGAAGAGGAAGTGATCCTTACTCTTTTTGGTTTGGTTTCTGGTTCAGCAGTTGCCTTTCTCTTTTGTTTCCGATCATTATCTTGATTCCCAGAGCTTGACGATGGATTCATGATGAAGTTGCAGATATTGGAAACTGCTAGGGTTTATGATATGAATGTAAAGAGAGAGACGAAAAAGAAACTGAATGCAAAGTGAGAGAAATATAAGAGGGAAAAGAAACGTTTGAAGAATATAAAAAGAAAACTGAAAGAGAGTAAATGATGAAAAGCATTTAATGTTACGTGACGTGAGGAGAGATAATAAAGACAAATGAGGTGACTTGGCACAGTTACCTATGGTCGGCGTCCCCTCAACTGCACGCACGCTTGTCCAGGAATAGTGAACACGTGTTTACCATCTGGATAGCCAGTTACAGCTGTTTTGCTTTTAAAGAGATTCTGAATCAACTTAGACAATGAAACGTTAGTAATAACAGAATCACAATTTCTAATAGATTTCAATCAGAACTTCTTAAAAAAAATTTTCATTTCAGAAGATAGTCATACATAAGAACTTCTCATCTTCTCATTCTGGGCTTGTTTCTAAAGACCCATTTTGTACCTATTATATTGAATCCATCTGGTCTAGGAACAAGATCCCAAACGTCATTCCTTGTAAACTGATTCAGTTCTTCTTGCATAGAAATTATCCAGTCTGGATCTTCTAGAGCATGATTAACAGAAGTTGGCTCGATCAGAGATACAAGACCTAATTGACAGTCTGCATTGTTCTTAAGGAATGCTCTTGTTCTGATTGGATCATCCTTCTTTCCAAGAATGACATCTTCTGAATGATCAGAAATGAGTCTGGATGATCTTCTGACAGGTGGTTCTTCAGAAATGCTTAGATTCTCCAGAGAAGCTGATACTTGATCTTCAGATTCTTTGCTTCTGTGAAGCTCTGCTTCTGATGCGTTGCTTCTTGGCTCAGCAACTTCTGATATATCAATATCCCAATCTGCAAAATTATCAAACTGCTTTGGTTTTTCAGAACCAAGCTTATCATCAAACCTGATATTGATTGATTCTTCTACAATCAATGTTTCAGTATTGTATACTCTGTAGCCTTTTGAGCGTTCAGAATATCCAAGAAGGAAACATTTTTGTGCTTTGGAATCAAACTTACCAAGATGATCTTTAGTGTTCAGAATAAAGCATACACATCCAAAAGGATGGAAATATGAAATGTTGGGCTTTTTGTTCTTCCACAATTCATAAGGAGTCTTATTTAGAATAGGTCTGATAGAGATTCTATTCTGAATATAGCATGCAGTGTTTATTGCTTCTGCCCAGAAATGCTTAGCCATATTGGTTTCATTGATCATGGTTCTGGCCATTTCTTGCAGAGTCCTATTCTTTCGTTCTACAACTCCATTTTGCTGTGGAGTTCTAGGACAAGAGAAATCATGGGCAATACCATTTTCTTTGAAGAATTCTTCAAAGGATCTGTTCTCAAATTCACCACCATGATCACTTCTAACCTTTATGATTTTACACTCTATTTCAGATTGAATCTGAATGCAGAAATCAAAGAACACTGAATGAGTCTCATCCTTGTGTTTCAAGAATTTTACCCACGTCCAGCGGCTATAATCATCTACGATGACTAATCCATATTTCTTCCCTCTGACAGATGCTGTTTTGACTGGGCCAAACAGATCAATGTGCAAGAGTTCTAATGGCCTTGAGGTAGAAACAACATTCTTGGACTTGAATGCAGGTTTGGAGAACTTGCCCTTCTGACATGCTTCACAAAGAGCATCTGATTTGAATTTCAGATTAGGGAGTCCTCTGACAAGATCCAGTTTGTTAATCTGAGAAATCTTTCTCAAACTAGCATGACCTAATCTTCTGTGCCAGACCCACTGCTCTTCAGAAACAGACATAAGACAAGTCACCTTCTGACTCATAAGATCTTGCAGATCTGTCTTATAAATGTTGTTCTTCCTCTTGCCTGTAAATAGGATTGAGCCATCTTTCTGATTTACAGCCTTGCAAGACTCTTGATTAAAGATTATATCATAACCATTGTCACTCAATTGACTGATAGATAAGAGGTTATGTGTTAATCCTTCTACAAGAAGTACATTAGAAATGGAAGGAGAGTTACCAGATTTTATAGTTCCAGAGCCAATTATCTTGACCTTCTGATCTCCTCCAAACTTGACTTCTCCTCCAGACTTAAGCACCAGGTCTTGGAACATAGACCTTCTTCCTGTCATGTGTCGTGAGCATCCAGAGTCCAGGTACCATGACATGTTGTGCTTTGTCCTTTTTGCAGTCAAGGATATCTGCAATAGGAATAATCTTATCCTTAGGTACCGACATCTTTTTGGGTCCTTTCTTGTTAGATTTTTTCAAGTTCTGATTGAACTTGGGTTTAACATTGTAAGCAATAGGAGGAACAGCATGATAGTTTTTAATGTGAGTTTCATGATATTTCCTAGGTTGTGTCACATGCTTTTTGGTGTGTGTTATGTGAAAATTTTGAGCATGTGATGTGTGCCTAATATCATGGGAGTGACCATACTTGAACTGATCATACAATGGCTTGTATGTGAATTTCATTTCATCAACAGGTTCAAGTTTGTATGGGGTTTCACCCTCAAAACCAATGCCGACTCTTTTGTTTCCAGACACAGCATATATCATAGAAGCTAGCTGACTTCTGCCAATACTTCTAGATAAGAACTTCCTGAAACTTAAATCATATTCTTTCAGAATATGGTTTAGACTAGGAGTGGATTTTTCTGAATCAGAAGGAGATCCAACATTATTGGATAATTTTAAAAGTTTTTCTTTTAATTCAGAATTCTCCAACTCAAGCTTCTTTGTTTCAAATTCAAATAGCTTTTTCAGCTTTTTGTATTTGAGACTGATCTGAGACTTGAGTTCCAGAAGTTCAGTTAGACCGGAAACTAACTCATCTCTAGTAAGTTCAGAAAATACCTCTTCAGAATCTGATTCTGATGTAGATTCTGATCCGTCATCTTCTGTCGCCATCAGCGCACATTTGGCCTGCTCATCTTCAGAGTCTGAATCATCTTCTGACTCATCCCAGGTTGCCATAAGACCTTTCTTCTTATGAAACTTCTTCTTGGGATTTTCCTTCTGAAGATTTGGACATTCATTCTTGAAGTGTCCAGGCTCATTGCATTCATAGCACATGACCTTCTTCTTGTCAAATCTTCTGTCATCAGAAGATTCTCCACGTTCAAATTTCTTTGAACTTCTGAAGCCTCTGAACTTCCTTTGCTTGGTCTTCCAGAGTTGATTTAGCCTTCTGGAGATCAAGGACAGTTCATCTTCTTCTTCAGATTCTGATTCTTCAGGATCTTCTTCTCTAGCCCGAAAAGCGTTAGTGCATTTCTTGATATTTGATTTTAATGCAATAGACTTACCTTTCTTTTGAGGCTCATTTGCGTCCAGCTCTATTTCATGACTTCTCAAGGCACTGATAAGCTCTTCCAGAGAAACTTCATTCAGATTCTTTGCAATCTTGAATGCAGTCACCATAGGACCCCATCTTCTGGGTAAGCTTCTGATGATCTTCTTTACGTGATCAGCCTTGGTGTATCCCTTGTCAAGAACTCTCAATCCGGCAGTAAGAGTTTGAAATCTTGAAAACATCTTTTCAATGTCTTCATCATCCTCCATCTTGAAGGCTTCATACTTCTGGATTAAAGCGAGAGCTTTAGTCTCCTTGACTTGAGCATTTCCTTCATGAGTCATTTTCAAGGACTCATATATGTCATAGGCCGTTTCCCTGTTAGATATCTTCTCATACTCAGCATGAGAGATAGCATTCAGCAAAACAGTTCTGCATTTATGATGATTCCTGAAAAGCTTCTTCTGATCATCATTCATTTCTTGCCTTGTCAGCTTTACGCCACTGGCATTTACTGGATGTTTGTAACCATCCATCAGAAGATCCCATAGATCACCATCTAGACCAAGAAAGTAACTTTCCAGTTTATCTTTCCGGTATTCAAAGTTTTCACCATCAAATACCGGCGGTCTAGTATAACCATTGTTACCGTTGTGTTGCTCAGCAGAGCCAGATGTAGATGCAGGTGTAGACTTTACACTTTCATCAACCATCTTTTACTGAAGCGTTTTTCTCTTCCTGAATCTTTTCTAAACACGGTTAAGTGCTTGCACCTTAGAACCAGGCTCTGATACCAATTGAAGGATAGAAAAACACTTAGAAAGGGGGGGTTTGAATAAGTGTAGTTTTAAAAAACTTGACAGATAAAAATAAATTGCACAGTTATTTTTATCCTGGTTCGTTGTTAACTAAACTACTCCAGTCCACCCCCGCAGAGATGATTTACCTCAACTGAGGATTTAATCCACTAATCGCACGGATTACAATGGTTTTCCACTTAGTCAGCAACTAAGTCTTCCAGAGTCTTCTGATCACACACTGATCACTCCAGGAACAACTGCTTAGATACCCTCTAAGACTTTTCTAGAGTATACTGATCCACACGATCACTCTAGTTACAACCTGCTTAGATAACCTCTAAGACTTCCTAGAGTATTCTGATCCACACGATCACTCTAGTTCCTTACAACTTAATGTAATCAATTCTAAGAGTATTACAATTGCTTCTTAAAAGCTATAATCACAAACTGTGATATTTCTCTTAACGTTTAAGCTTAATCTCACTAATATATTACAACAGCAATGTAGTGAGCTTTGATGAAGATGAAGATTCTGAGCTTTGATTTGAACAGCGTTTCAGCAAGTTGATATGAGTTGTTTTGGTGCAGAATCGTTAACCTTGCTTCTCATCAGAACTTCATATTTATAGGCGTTGGAGAAGATGACCGTTGAGGGCATTTAATGCTTTGCGTGTTCCGTACAGCATCGCATTTAATGTTATACGCTTTTGTCAACTACCTCGAGCCTTGTTCACGCTGTGTCTACTGACGTAGCCTATTATAGCTTTTAACGTTCCTTTTGTCAGTCAGCGTAGCTTGCCACTTGTACTTCCTTCTGATCTGATGTTTGTGAATACAACGTTTGAATATCATCAGAGTCAAACAGCTTGGTGCAAAGCATCTTCTGATCTTCTGACCTTGAAGTGCTTCTGAGCGTGATACCATCAGAACTTCAGTGCTTCTGTTCTCTAGTTCTTCTGATGCTTCCATAGACCCATGTTCTGATTCTGCTTCGACCATCTTCTGATGTCTTGCCAGACCATGTTCTGATGTTGCATGCTGAACCCTTGAGACAAAGCTTCTGAGCGCTGAATTATGCATACTCTTTATATATTTCCTGAAAAGGAAATTGCATTGGATTAGAGTACCATATTATCTTAAGCAAAATTCATATTATTGTTATCATCAAAACTAAGATAATTGATCAGAACAAATCTTGTTCTAACATCCTGATCTGTTGAGGTAAGACATCCATTCCTCTTTGAGACTTTCGCCAGTGTTTTCAGTACTAACGATATTTACTGTTTGTTGAAGAGGGTGAAGAAAACCTCCGCCACGGAATGTTTCCTCAATTGGACGAAAGGTCTCGTCTTTGTGAGCAGGTTTTGATGATATTGGAGAAAAACCAATTCCTGTTATATTTTTGTTATCGGTAGGAATCTCAATCTGTTCCCAACCGCTGGTGTTGCCACCCTTCATCACTTGGATTGCATCTTTGTAGGACAAAATAGACACTACTTTCTCCTTACTATTTTCCTTATCCAAGGAAAGTGTCTGGAATTTTGTTCGGACAACTTCTTCTGCTTCTTTGTGTGAGAATGATGATAGATTGCTGATAACTAAAGTTCGTTCGCCATATACCATCACCAGTTTGTTATTTTGCATGAATTTCAGTTTCTGATGAAGTGTTGAAGTGACTGCCCATGCTTCATGAATCCACGGGCATCCTAACAGAAAATTGTATACAGCTTGAATATCCATCACTTAGAATGCAATTTTGAAAGTATGAGGTCCAATGGTTATGGGAAGATCCACTTCTCTAATAATAGCTTTTCTAGATCCGTCGTATGCTTTGACGATGACGCTGCTGTCTCTTAATGGGGTACCCATGAAAGATAGCCTTAAGAGAGTAGATTTTGGCATGATGTTGAGAGCTAAACTAGTGTCTATTAATATGCCTACTAGGGTATCATTCATGCATTTGACTAAAATGTTGAGTTCCATATTGTGATCTTTTCCTTCCTCGGGAAGTTCTTCGTCACATAAGCCTAAACTGTTTCCGGCAGTGATGTTAGAATCAATATTGCTGAATTGTTCTAAGGTAACGTCGGGTTCCACATAAGCCTGTTCCAGGACTTTCTGTAAAGCTTCCTTGTATGCTTCGGAACTTAACAACAATGATAATACAAATATTCTAGACAAAGTTTGCAACAGTTGGTCCACAATGTTGTGTTCACTTCATTTGATCAACTTGAGAATCTCGTCGTTGTCTTTCGCTTGAGAAGCATTGGTCGGTGGAGTGTTTTGACCAAGAGGTACCTCTTCTTGAGGAGTTTTTGCATTTTCTGTTACTGTGTTGAAGACTCTTCCACTTCTAGTAACTCGACGGATGTCCGTGATGTTGACAACGCATGGTAATGATATTTCCTTCCCATTTTCAATCATGGTAGTGTTGTACTTGTATGGTACAACTTTTTATGATGTAAATGGCACATGGTCTGGCAAGTAGATGACTAACGGAGCAACTGTTGATTTTCTGCTGTCATATTCAATCTCTAATGGTTCACTTTTGTTGATTTGAGGAGTTACAACGAAAAATTCTTCCTCATCTCCGTTGTTGAGCACTGCGATGATTTTACGGTTGATTAAACTTTAGATGTCGTTACAAATACGTGAGCACCCTCGTTAATTTCTTCAACAAATTTTACATCTCCATTATGGATGAGCTTTTGAACTGAAGTAGTCGAGCTCGCTCAAAGTTTTGTGAAATCGGACTATCGATCCCCAAATGTGCTATATGTTGAAGACTTTGTATTTTCCAAGGCAACCTTGAACCATGTTGATTTCATTCTTGTCTTTGTTTCTCGTGACTTGAATGATGTTTTGGTCCAGCAAGTATTGCACACCTCTTTTGACCAGTAAAAATCCTTGAGATTTTATACAACAAACTGGACAACAACAGTAGTTGTGTTTTCGTAGATTGGCAATTCTCCCCATGGTGGCATGTATTCACACTAAGTCACCTCTCATGTGAAGCACGTTGTTGATACGATATTCTCCTGGACATCCATATACCATGTTGACGGAAACATTTCCATGTTGCGGTAATAGATTTGTTTGAACATTGGGATTTGTATCTTTGAAAGATAACATTCCACTTCTTACTAACCTATGGATGTCTGCCTTAAAACCGTAGCTGTTTTCTATGTTATGTCCTGGCGCTCCCTGATGATAGGGGCATAACTGA